>NW_019154242.1:55222-188774 GCF_002288905.1 Enhydra lutris kenyoni
ACTTGTGATCTCTCTCTCTCTCTCTCTCTGTGTCAAATAAATAAATAAAATCTTTAAAAAAAAAAAGGATCTCTTAAGAAAATAGAAACTGGTATCTCAATGTGGTTTTGATTTGAATCTCCCTGATGGCTAGAGATGATGAACATTTTTTCATGTGTCTGTTAGTCATTTGTATGTCTTCTTTGGAGAAGTGTCTGTTCATGTCTTCTGCACATTTTTTGACTTGATTATTTGCTTTTTTGGGTGTTGAGTTTGAGGAGTCCTTTATAGATCTTGGGTATCAGTCCTTTGTCTGTAGTGTCATTTGCAAATATCTTCTCCCATCCTCTGGGTTGCCTCTTTGTTTTGTTGACTGTTCCCTCTGCTGTTCAGAAGCTTTTAATCTTGATGAAGTCCCAAATGTTCCTTTTTACTTTTGGTTCCCCTGCCTTTGGAGACATGTATTGAAAGAAGTTGCTGTGGTTGATGTTAAAGAGGTTACTGACTATGTTCTTCTCTAGGTTTTTGATGGATTCCTGTCTCACACTGAGGTCTTTCATCCATTTTGAGCTTACCTTTGTGTATAGTGTAAGGGGATGGTAGAGTTTCATTCTTCTGTATATAGCTTAACAACGCAAGAAACAAGTGTTGGAGAGGTTGTGGAGGAAGGGGAACCCTCTTACACTGTTGGTGGGAATGCAAGTTGGTGTGGCCACTTTGGAAAACAGTGTGGAGGTTCCTCAAAAAATTAAAAATAGAGCTACCTTATGACCCAGCGTTGCACTACTGAGTATTAACACCAAGGATACAGATGCAGTGAAAAAGAAGGGCCATATGCACCCCAATGTTCATAGCAGCAATGTCCACAATAGCCAAATTGTGGAAAGAGCCAAGATACTCTTTAACAGACAAATGAATACAGAAGATGTGGTACACAGTAGAATATTACTCAGTAATCAGAAAGGATGAATACCGAACTTTTGTATCAACATGGATGGGACTGGAGAAGATTATGCTAAGTGAAATAAATCAAGCAGAGAAAGCCAATTATCATATGGTTTCACTTATTTGTGAAACATATGACATTAAGAGAAAAAGAACAAAGAAAGGGGGAGAATCAGAGGGAGAGATGAACCTGAGAAACTGTGGACTCCAGGAAACAAAGTGAGGGTTTTAGAAGGAAGGAAGTGGGGGATGGATGAGCCTGGTGGTGGGTAATATAGAGGGCACATATTGCATGGAGCACTGGGTATTACATGCAAACAATGAATCGTGGAACACTACATCAAAAACTAATGCTGTACTGTATAAGTGTCTAACATAACAAAATAAAAAAATAAATTAATTAAAAAATAGAAACTTTAAAAGATATTTCTATCAAAGACCACACTAGTGTTAGAAGGTTAAATGACAGGGGCGCCTGGGTGGCTCAGTGGGTTAAAGCCTCTGCCTTCAGCTCAGGTCATGATCCCAGGGTTCTGGGATCGAGCCCCACATCGGGCTCTCTGCTCAGCAGGGAGCCTGCTTCCTCCTCTCTCTGCCTGCCTCTCTGCCTACTTGTAATCTCTGTCTGTCAAATAAATAAATAAAATCTTAAAAAAAAAAAAAAGAAGAAGGTTAAATGACCAAAAAAAAAAAAAAAAAGTGAACTATAATGTTATCCAGTGTATAATAATTATAGGAAGCAATTATTGCCCTTAAGACTGGTAGGAGACAAAAGAAAAGTGATTTCAGAGACTGTGATTCCTCAAGAGGTTTTCCTACAAGGCTGATGCTAGAAGCAGTAAGGGTACCCACTAGGACATGAACAATTATTTACCATTGAGGGGCCTGCCTGGGGCTCAGACTCAGTCTGGAACCTTCTTCTCCCTTTCTCCTGCTCTCTGTTCTCCCACCAGTGCTATCTATTAGTAGAACCAAACTGTCAAACAGTCAGCAAGGAGGCTTGGGACATGGAGTTGGTGAACTCCCAGCCTCATTATCACATAACAAAAAATATGAAAAAGTTTTAACTGACATTTTCTGTTATTTCTCTTGAGTTTAAGCAGAGTTAACTACTGTTGGCTCTACAATATCTGGTATTTCTGCTTCCTTATCCTCATATCTGTTGACATAATCCTTTCCAGTTTGGGGGTCCCATGGCTTCTTATTTATTATGCCATATAAATACTATGTCTCACTTGCCAGGTGAAATTTTCTTTTCTTTTTTGGTGACTCATGCCAGGTCTTGGGTCCCTCCCACCTGATCACTGTATGCCACCATGAGTAAATGAAAACCTTAGAGATATAATGCAGTATTCAGTGACTTGAACAGAGGTCCTCTAAACTATTGCCTAAGAGTAAAGTGTGCCATCACTTGAAAAACATGCTCTGTGTTCTAGAATTATATTAAAATCAATGAATTATCTCTTTTTATTTCTAGAAAGCACTAATTTAGTTCTAACATGCAGATAGTTCTAAACCACAGGAGGTTTCTCATATTTTCATCAGCAAAATTGAAATTTGAGTGAATGATACACTTTGGTGTATTAAAAGTAGAAATGCTTTGGAACAAGTAGGCTCAAAACAAAATGTCTTGATGGGAATGACATTCTTCCAGAGCAAAGATAGTAACTTGATTGTTATTCAGCCTCTCCCCTGGTCGAGGCCATATGGGCACTCACATATGGACTCCTGAGGCAGCATTGTCTTGGTAAAACCATTTCCAACTATGGCCATTTTCTCAATCCAAAACTTCAGGTAAGAAAATTGATATCACTGGGGCCCAGAGTTGAGCAGATTCAGAGGGTGCACTTGTGTTATCTAGAGAGAACAATTTATAAATTTACAAAAGAACAAATCAGTTTGCAATAAAAAGAAGTATCCAGCACAGTCAGCATATCGGTGATGGTCATAGTTAGCTGTTGGTGAATAGGCAATCAGAATATTAAAAGTGACTTCAAGTAAATGCATGATGACATCAAAATGTCATGACATTGTTATTTAGTACAAGATAAACAACATACCTGTCAGGTGGTTGCACTGTCTACTTTGCACTGCACTGTCTACTTTGGGTGGTGCCAGGGAAAATTATGTAATACCCACCCCCTACTTCTTTTCATATTCATTTGAGTCTCTCTGGCTATTCGATACCATCCTGCATGTTTGAACCATAAACTTCTTTTTATGTGATTTTAACTTCTTTTTCCTCTGACAAAGTCTCTTCTGCCCTGCCTCACCTTCTTTTCCAGGATTACTCGTATTTACATTTCCAGTTATTCTCATACCATTCTCTCCATTACTGTCCCCAAGGCAATGACTGGATTAGCCACTGATATGGTGGTCATCTGGCAACGTGTACATAGACCCATCATTGAATGAATCACGTGATTTCAAGTTAACTTTTAATATCTCCCAATGATAATTTTTGGAAGTACTACACATATTTATGAATTTCAAGTGCATTTAAATTATTTTTCCCTATCAAATTTGATGTATTGTTTTTACTTTTCAAATAGCACTCATTTTTTCCTTATTTTAAAGTTGTTATGATTACTTTAAGGGCTACTTACAAAATAATTTTCAATTATTTGAAACTATACCTTAGAGTTTTTTACCTCCAAATACCTAGCTATTATTAATGCACTATTCACAGCCCATTTTTTAAAAATACCTGTTTAATACTCAACTTTAAATCTGTAGATCTAATACCTTATTCAAATATATTGCTACTATTTTGCTTGAGTCTCACTCATTTGAGAACTGTGACAAAACAAATACCTTACTTTCCTGAACCTCTATCATAGATGTTTTACATATTCAACACAATCATTTGCCATAAAAATATAAACTCTCAACAATTTTCTAGTTTTAGCAAAGTTTACTTTGGGTTTTTTAAATTCTTTTCAATTCTTTTCTATGTTTTAAATTCTCAGGAGATTAAATCCATTAAAATGAAGCTCATCTTCAATTAGCAAGAAGAACATATGTATGCTCTTCATTAAAATCCCCAGGTATCATGAGTAGTGGTTCATTTTGGGTTTTCAGATAATTAAAGCCTCATACACATTTTCTGATATTCCATCTGGCATTAGAGTGTATTGAACTACAGACCACTTGAGTTACCAGACAGCTGAAAAGCTTAATAACAAACATTAATACTAGGAACTCCTCCACTTTGATGTTGTATAGATAAGTGAATTATTATAACCTCAAATATCCTCAAACCTAAATAAATAAATAAGTGAAGGAGTAAATGAACAAATAGGTGGATCTTATCTTCTTTGATAACCTTGCTAGATAGTAACAACTAGAAGTCTCTTGAAAGTATCAATTTAAATAGATCTTACATGACTGCTAAAGTGGAAACGGAGGTATAAAATAGGTTTGAATGTTTATTTCAAGTACTTCTATTCCTCTAAATAAAAGTCCCCTTACCGGGGGGCCTGGGTGGCTCAGTGGGTTAAAGCCTCTGCCTTCAGCTCAGGTCATGATCTCAGGGTCTTGGGATCGAGTCCCACATCGGGCTCTCTGCTCAGCAGGGAGCCTGCTTCCTCCTCTCTCTGCCTTCCTCTCTGCCTACTTCTGATCTGTCTCTGTCGAAGAAATAAATAAAATCTTTAAAAAAAAAAAAGTCCCCTTACCTGCATAGCCATTTAAATATATATATGTCACGAAAGTGATCTTATGACACTTTTTACTGAGTAGAGTCTAGTATATAATTGGGACCCAATTGGTATTGGTGAAATATTGTCCTTAAACATTCTGAAATTTAAGGCAGTTGTGTTCATTTAATCTTTTTCTAATCTGTACCATTAAATATATTATGAAATTTCTTTTACGTATAAAATTGTATTTTATGATTATAAATATTTCAGGAAATAGGAGTCTTGATTTTAAGCTGAGTTAGAATTTTCCTTGATAAACAGATTAGTTTCACACACTACATTTTGTTATATAACTAACATGAACACCTCTGAAAAAAATTACGTGGTGCATGGGTCAGTCACTTAAGCATCTGACTCTTGATTTCTGCTCAGGTCATGAGGTCATCAGACTTCACACTCAGCAAGGAGTCTGCTTGAGATTCTCTCTCCCTCTCCCACTTCCCCTCCCCTCCTCCTCCTTGCTCTATCTCTTTAAATAAATAAAATATTTTTTAAATAAAAATCATCTAATGTCGAATAATCTTCCATCTAATGTTAACTACTATCATCTGGTGAATCATTGGAAACCCATGGCTAAAGCACAGAAGATGAAGAACTTAGCTGTAATGGCTGTCCAGGTAAAACCTCAAGGAAAAAATGGCAAACTTTTCATTAAAGTTTTCTAATCCTTTTTGAAAAAAATATTTATTTATCCACTTGAGAAAGAGAGAGAGTTGGGGAGAGGGCAGAGGGAGGGAAAGAGAGAATCTCAAGCAGATCCCCTGTTGAGGATGGAGAACCAATGTGGGATTTTATTTATCTGAGAGAGAGAGGAGCACAGGCAGGGGGAGGGGCAGAGGGAGAAGCAGACTCCCCACGGAGAAGCGAGACCAACTTGGAGCTCAATCCCATGACCCTGAGATAATGACCTGAGCCGAAATTAAGAGTCCATCACTTAACTGACTGATCCACCAGACGTCCCTTAATGTATGCTAATCTTGAGACAACAGTCATTTTGCTAGATATGTTTATATAAGTTAGCTGCACTCACCTCAGAGATCCAGGGGTTCATTCTAACGTGTGTTTGTGTACCGTGGTCTTCACATTTCTTCAGGTTACATGCTACTATGTGTCAGAAATGTGAGTGCCAGTCAAGACTTTTTATACTTGCTCCTCTACCACTTTAGTTGGTGAATATGGATTTACCATCAGAAATTGAGAAGATTAAGAGTCACAGAGGGAAAGAGCTGGTTAGTAAACTGAGATCTAACAAGTCAGATGTAACTTTCTGCTTGTATGGAAGTCAGTATAACTGCTGTAACTACTAAAACGTTTTGTGGTACTGTTGTTGTTTTGGAAATTAGTGTTTTGAAATAAGGAGAAACAAAGGACTAATACTGCTTCCAAGTAAAGTCAGATTTGGCATTGACTGCTGTCATGAAGATGGTTCATACTTTGTGATCCAAAATAACAGCTCCCATAAATATCACGAGTCTCATATTGAATGCAAATGATGCTTAGTTATTTAAAAGTGACTAAATGGTGTGTAAATACGGGGATACGTGAAGGAGTAAGATATGTTGGAAATAAGACAAAAATGAGATGATGAAATACATAGAGAACAAGTTTTTCTTCCAGAGTGAACAGGCAAATACTGGATAATACAGGTAAAGTCCAAGCATAGTTATCATAGGTTTTATGCAATTGTTACATAAAATCATCAGATTAATCAAGGCAGTCTGATGAATTGTTGCAGGGAGAAATCACAGAACGTAAAATGGATAATGGGAAGGTAAAATGATTTTCAGACTCTATTGCAGATAGAAAGAAACATCAAGAAAGGAAGGATAATTCTGTTCTTAAGGATATATGTGAGAGATTTAGAGTGATTTATTTTAAATAAATTTTACTTAGAGTAGCAAACAAAATCCTACTTCTCTTAGTGTCAAGCCATTCTTAATTCACAGACTTAACATATGTATATTTTTCCCTACTATTGGTAATGTATTTTGGTATTAAATATTTCTTGGAAAAGTTGAGAGTACTTATTTTATTGAGGATATCACACAAGAATGTACAATTTAAGCTATCTTTAAAATAAGTGATAGCATATAATAATGTTTATATTTAATATAAAATAAAATTTGTGTTTAAAATTATCAGGAAAAAAGAACTTCATGGAATAAAAGGAGCTCTGAGTTTTGATTTTTATAAAGGCAACTTAAAAATCCCAAGTAATGAATTTACAAAAACAAATGATAACAGAGAAAAGATCATGGTACTATTTAAAATAATCTTTATTTTCTAACAAAACTAGAGACATTGTTTCCCTTGAATAGTGGACATCAATCTTGTTACTAAATTATATTATTTTTGTCATTTGAAAGCCACATCTGCATTAGTATACTAATAATATTTATCATTCACTGAATACTTCTAATGATTAAACATTAACTTACTGTTTATAATTATATAATTCTATATTTTTTATGTTTATGTTTTATGTTTAATGTTTATAATTATATAACTATAATATATAATTATACAGACTGTTATAATTTCACAGTCTGTAAAGAAATGTGTCCTTGTCTTCCCTTTTCACATGAAAGCATAAAGGCTTTGAGCCTTTAAGCTGGCAATGAACTGAATAAGGATTTAAACAAAGTTCTTTCTGACACAAAGAAGTGTGTCCATAACTACCATTTATACACAGAATAGAAAAGGACAATATAGTGTGTGTTTGTGGCGGGGGTTCTGTGTGTATATGTGTTTTCTGCTGTACTCCTGGGCTTCTTGAGCAGAATGCAGTCCCCAGGAATGTATCACTTACTAAGTTTTGCTCCCTGGAATGAATCGGGCCATGCCTAGCTTGCTATAATCCAATTTTATCAGCTTCACATAGACAGGTCTAGCGCATAATTCTTGTTCTTCCTACCTTCCCATATGTCTTTTGAACCGCAAGGTCCCCAGCAGTGGAATTTACTTTTCTCTTCAGCTGCAAACCCTTGGGGTTGTTGAGAAATTGGTTCTTTTCCTGTTGCCTGATGGAAAGGGGTATGAATTCAAATCATTTCCTAGTTTAAATTGGCTTTTCATTTATAGAGTCCTTCCTCACATATTTGTCCTGGCTCATGGCTGATTTTTCACTGCTAAGTGCTTTGGCTTTCTTCAGAGTAGAAGCACTATCTTAGTGCAAAATGTTACAATTAATATTAAAATGAGATTCCACTGAGTTTAAAAAGAGGATTTAAAAGAAGCACAAGGAATTGCAGAAGAAAAGCTGCATGTGGCTCTTTGTATTTTATAGATATGCCTTTTTCACAAAGTGGACATGGTTTTTAATATATGTAATTTTTAGAACAGAAACAAAAAAAACTACATATGCAAACAGATACAATATTAAGAATTCTGAAGTATTTAAAAGGAACACGGCACTTAAGATATTTTTCATATTACACACATTTTATATTTAAACGGACATAGAAATTTCACTTTGTTCTCCTTGATAGTTTTTGTTACTGATCATACACATACTTGACTTTAACTTTTGCATGAACAGTTTTGTATAGTAAAAAGTGTTTCATTGTTTCTTAAATGCAGTAATGATATAGAATGAGACATTGAGGAAAACACCAACTTAACAGCAATTGTTTCACAATGCTCTAAAAATAGTACAAATGGTGCTCATATAATTGAGTTCTCTCTTTGTTCAATATGAAAATAAAATCCTACTTGATGAATACAAAAGGAGAAATGTATTTTGAATAATCCCATGTTTATATAATGAAATTATTTTTATTCAAATTTACATATGTAGATTTTTTAATTTGGTCAACATGTACAATCATAATATGGTTCTTTAGAAGAAGACACGAATAAATCATGACCACTACAATATGTTTTCCTAAGAAACTACAGTTCATGATTTTATGATATCAATAGTAGTAAAATGTATCTTACTCTAAAGTCTAAGGTAAACATGCATCTTTATTTACTATCTACTTATGTATCTGTGTGTAAATAAATGTTACCATCCATTTAGCCTTTCTTCAAACAACATCGATCTTTAACCACTGAATCACAAGACCATAACATCTGACAAGCAATTATAATCTTTATAGACAAAATGTTGCATAAAACTACAGGAACTACTACATGATATTTTAGAATGATATTTTAAATTTTAGTCTAATCCAAGCATGTTCATAAGTACTATATTAAAAATATATTTAAAAAATAGAGACCTGTAATAAAATCCCACCCATTGGACTGATCTAATTTAGAAACAAGATTTCATTTATTCAAGAATATTTTACTACTTTGATATAATGTGAATCTCACTGTTAAAAAAAAACACAAAAGGTTTGAAGTACATTTATGAACACAAGACACAAATTTGGTACTGAGTCTATTTCTTCTTTCTGGATTGAATATTTACAAATTTATAGAGATGGCTTTCCAGAAACAGATTTTTGGTGGGGAAATGCAACTTAAAATATGGTTAAAACATTTGACAAGTGATGAAAACCTCTGGCCAGATGTCATGATACTTCCCTTAAATGTTGTTAAGAGAAGTAAGTAGTGCTAAGGGGGCTTTCCCTTAAATGTTAAGAGAGATAAATAGTGCTAAGGGAAAGAAGAAGAGATTTTGATAGTTGTAAGTACTGAAGAGTACGAATAATTACAAAGCATAATCTTCATGTTGTTGTTGAGCTGGTTTTTAATAAGCAAACACAACTGTTTGTTTTATTTTATTGATCCCTTCAGCTCTCAATGTTGCATGACTGGTTGGGCATCAGAGTAGCTCTGCTGTTGATCCCCCACCAATGTTCAGGGAGAGAAGAGAGCTTGTAGCTCACAGTACTATGAGATGAATAGTTTTTCATTAGTTTTATCTACCATTCATCAGCAGAAACGTATTTCTAAGAGTACATCTTTCCAGTATCAGTGAAGGTAGCTCATCTACAGATAAAAGAGTAAAGACTTAGACAATATATTAATTATACAAGTTCAGAATAAAATGGCTTCCTACATTCTAATTTTTGGCAAAGTTTCTAGTAATGAATTGTATCATTTTAAAGATAGTGCATATTTATTTAATAATTCTGACATTTTTTAATGTTGTCCTTATTTTGTGAGTATTCCAGACATGAGTACACATAAAAATTCATAGAAGAAGATTTAACAAAAATTACACTTTGTGGGGCTTTTTTTTTTTTGCTTTGTGCGATATATAATTTTTCAAATAAGCAATGAATATTTACAATTTAGTTACAAAAAAGAAAAGTTGAACAATCACCTCCCCTTTTCAGCATGATGTATTCACTACTTTTGCACCCGTGTTTTAATATCAAAATTTATCTTAAGTTTATCATTTGTAGTTCAAGTTAATTTCAAAACTCAGTTTGCTTAAACAGGATGCAGAAAACTTTTGACAGCTGTATAAATTATTAAAATGTTGCTATGCTGGGTATGTATGTATTCATCTACATCTATTTACTCACTAATTGGTACACAAAACTTTTGTTCCAGTAATGTTATCCATGGTGAAGGCAGGGGAATAGAGAACCAGAACACGTTTCCATATTGTAGCTCATAAACATTAGTTACAGTGAATGAATGGAGACTACATGTTATAAAAATTCTAATGTTTTTCTCTTGTAAATTTGCCAGATGTTGAGTCATATAGTTTGGAAGGTTTGAAATTAATTATTCAAATCATTTCTCTGTCATTATATTCTCTGGTGTGATACAAACTTGTAGTTGATAAATACAAATGACTAACTATCTCAATCTGATATAAACTTAAGACCCTTGATTAAATATGTAGAAGGAAAAATGAAAAAGCAATGTGTGCTTTAGAGAATTTACTTTGGCAGTATTTTTGAAGTATGTGTAATATTTATCAACTTAGTAAGTAAAAAGCATTTATAATAGACACTGAAATCTTTTTTTTTTTTAAGATTTTATTTATTTATTTGACAGAGAGATCACAAGCAGGCAGAGAGGCAGGCAGAGAGAGAGGAGGAAGCAGGCTCCCCGCTGAGCAGAAAGCCTGACGTGGGGCTCGATCCCAGGACTCTGAGATCATGACCCGAGCCGAAGGCAGCGGCCTAACCCACTGAGCCACCCAGGCGCCCCAACACTGAAATCTCTTAAACTCACCTCTGTGTGTCACAGTATAATCAGTTATGAAATTGGGGCCAGGAAAATAACAAAATTATTTGTGTCAAATTTGAATAGCAGTGCTAATTTGACTGAGAAATCATTAGATAATATTATAATCATTGACATTAATTTCAGATTATATTTCACATTAAGTATAAAAAGTTACATTGGTACAAAATAATAATTAAAAGAGAAAATAGCAGCACATATTTATCATTTTTAAACATATTTATCATTTTTATTTATGACATATAAAAATATGTCACTCAGGTGAAGATTCTTTTAAAAACTCATCTCCTAACAAAAAAAAAAAACAACAACCTTATCTTCTATACATATTTTTTCTTACATTGAACTTCTGTCATATTGTTTTAACACATATCTGAAACTGTTATGCAAATTAAAATGAATCCATAGTTATCCTTTGTCGCATATCAATTCACTTAAAACTATATATTTCACTGTTTCTCCCCTCTTACATATAAGTCAAAGAGAGATGTAACTAACCTGACTTTACCTAATTCATTCATTTTCTTAAGTGAATCAAGTATTGGACAATTCTTCAGTGAATGAGAAATGCAGCAGATGTCAAACTTGGCATACTGAAGATGTACTATCATATCAAATATGGGTGATTGGAAATAAGTGCTAGAGTTACTAATCCTTGAAAAGCAGTTGGCAGAGCAATCACTGACTCGATCTACATTAATATAACTCTAGATATGTCCTACTAAACATATTTCAAATTCACTTCTAGATGAGATCATAAATTTAATGAGCATTTAAAAAATTAAGTTTTGGTTGAAAACAATTATGCTCATCTAGTCTATAGGCAATTATATGTGGGTACAGAGAGATGCTGGCAAATATTAAAATTTGCAGCACATTTTGATACTATGTTATACATATGGAAGACTGGAATATTATATTTTAATACAAGATAGGTAAAGGTCACTTCCTTTAGTAAAAGTTTTATTTCCAGAAGGAATGTTACCAAAACATGATTTGTTACTATAAATATATAATAGCAATATGTCTTCTGTTGCCTAAAGTAAAGAATTTGCTTTAATTAATACCTCAGTCTTATGACGAAAACATCAAACACTACATATGCTAAATTCTCACACCACATACAGCAAACACACATGGACTGCTTGAAAATTTTAGCTACAGATGCTGCTTTGGTCATTAGGGTTTATTGGAAATCTCTTGAAAAAGAACGGTTTAATCTCTTCTGTGCAAATGTTCAGCTAGCATACATAGTATTTAAATACATAGTATTTAAATAAAACACATCATAAGAAAAATATATTAAATTTGTGATCTAGCACTAATATACTTAGAAATCCCACAATGTTAAGTGGTTATTTTAAAAGAAGACTTCTACATAGAGTTGGTGTAAAATATAGATTCTTTTGTTATTTTAATAAACAACTTGCATATTCTAGGGATTACTTTCATATTTACCCTACTATTCATATTATAGTCATGAGAAAAAAAGAATTAGGTAAAAATCTAAATCCCCATCCTATTTTTGAATTTCAAATCAATCAATGAGAATTGTATACATAATTAGAGATGGCAGATTCTGAGGACATTCTTACTGGGTAATAATTTACCTATTTCACCCAAATGCTTTAAAGATGAATAACTGAAAAAAAAAATTAGGAAGGTGAGCAGAGAATATGGGAATATTTTCAACTATTTATAAAAAGTTTTCCATAAAACTTACAGGTTTCATTAAATCAGGGATAATGTTGGGAGAATAGATAGATAATTAATGTGTAAGGATTCTATACTTTCTGGTGTCTCAATAATTATTGAGATTCCAGAAGGGGACAGAATTAACCTAAAGGAAAAATCACCATAATAAAGTGAAATTCTATATATTCATAGATGATATTTGTGATACTTTCTTCTTTTCTCTGTCTCTCCTTCATCTTTCTCCTGATTTTTATCTTTGGTTATTTATAATATCACCATTATCTGTTTTTAGCATCTACAGATTTGGATAAGATCACTTATTTCTCTATCTCTATATGTGAAACAAAATTTTACATTATAGTTAAAATATTTTCAAAGTCTTAAAAAACATGTCAATGCTTGAATAATGGTTAATATCAAACCATCAGTCTATTTTCAGCAATGACACTGCTAGGCATTCCATATGTGTCCAAAGCAGTAGTTCAATGGTCTTAGTAGCTGCTTCATGGGTTCATGTTTTTAATGATAGACATAGACATAATTTTAGTGAAACACATAGGCTTTGACTGTGTATTAACAATACTCAAAATACTACTTTTATGATATTATGGCTCTTCTGATGGCTAATCACTTTGGCACCCCAACCAGAAGAAAGGGAAAATAGATATTGATGGTATTGAACACATTCATAATGTGGTACAACTATCACCATTATCCATTGCCATAACACTTTTATCTTATAAAACTGCAACTCTATATCCATTAAGCAATGATGTCCCATTTCCCTTTTCTCCCAACTCCTGACAACCATCTTTCTAATTTCTATGTCTATAATTTTGACGACTCTAATTACCTCAAAGAAGTAGAATTTTTTTTTTAATTTTTATTTTATTTTTTTATTTTTTATTTTTTTATTTTTTTATTTTTTATTATTTTTTATTATTTTTTATTTATTTATTTATTTTTTTTGCTTCAACCACTTTATTTGAAAATCCTTAGTGATTTTTTATTTTTATGACCTTATTTCACTCAACATAATATCTTTAAGTTTCATCTTTGTTGTAGCATATGTCAGAATTTTCCATCTTCTTACAGTTGAATAATATTCCTAAAATTCAAGAGCACAAAAAATAAGCAACCTAATTCAGAAGTAAGCAAAGGACTTGAATAGACATTTCTCCAAAGAAGATATACAAATGGCTAATAAGCACATGAAAAAATGCTCAAATCACTAATTATTAGGGAACTGTAAGTCAAAACTATGAGCTATCACTTTATACTCATTAGGATAGCTACTGTCAAACAAAACAAAACAATACAGAATAAAAAAGAAAGCCAGAAAATAGCAACCGTTGGTAAGGCTGTGAATAAATTAAGACTCCTGTGCACTGTTGCTGAGAATGTAAAATGGTACAATTCGTAGAAAAGAGTTTGGTGGTTCTAGAAGAATCTAAAAATAGAATTTTGATATGAATTGTAAACCAGCAATTCTACTTGTGGCTTTATAACCAAAAGAGCTAAAAGCAGTCTCTCAAAGAGACAAGTGTACACTTGTGTTCATAACTGCATTATTCACAATCACTAAAATGTGGAGGCAACCATAGTGTACTTCCATAGATAAATGGATAAGCAAAGTGTGATACAGACAGTTTTTTAAACAAGGGAACATATATACAAATTTCACTCAACTAGAATACTTTTTGCCTCCTAAAAACCTTTAATACTTTGAGCTTGATTTTTCTCTATTAATCTGACCTCATGGTTTTTTTCTTTTCTTTTTTTTTTTTTAAGATTTTATTTATTTGAGAGGATGGGGGAGAGAGAGAGCACGTGAGAGGGACAGAGAGTGTACAAGCAGGACAGAAAGGCAGAGGGAGAGGGAGAAACAGACTCCCGCTGAGCAGGGAGCCCAAAGCGGGGTCTTGATTCCGGGGTGCTGGGATCCAGACCTCAGCTAAAGGCAGTTTCTTAACCAATTGAACTACCCAGCTTCACCTTGTGCTTTTTTTTTCCTAAACTGAAATTTAAATGTTCTTATTATTGACAAATAAATAAATAAAATCTTTAAAAAATATAATATAAAGACACACTATATAATGAAAAATATAAAACAACCATGTGTTCATCTTATGCAATTTACAACATTAACATGTTGTCATATCCTCTCAAATTAATAAATAAAACTTGTAATAAATAAATTCATTTTGTAATAAATAAAATTCATTTCAGAATTCAAAATTCAGAAATAGTACTTGATTTCTTAACTTATATATCTCCCTTTTTGTAAATACATTGACTAGATTTTAATTTTTTTATACATTTAAATTCATACCAACTTTTAGAATGACTATTTCCTTAATACCTTAAAAATCCAGTTATGACCTGAAAATGCTATTTCATTTTTCTTTTAACTTATGATTCTCTTTATAAGAAAGTGAGCGGTTCCTATATTTATGAGCCTACTATAATTACTTTTCTATAACAGTTCACATTAATTGCTTATTAGACTCTTGGTTCTGTTCTAATTTGCTTATTATAGCAATTCATACTTAATAGAATCTGTTCTTCACCTATGATTTTTACTACAAACATTTCTATCCATTTTGTCTTGTGATATACAGCCATTATTTTCTTTTTGTGTGTGTACAGACATCTTTGATTTTTATGCAAAGGAAAAATGTTTGGTCTCATTTTTTATGCTTTTTGGTTTTCCATCATAGTAAAATTAAATATATGTATATCTGTTATCCTAATATCTTAATGGATTTGTTTCTGTATTTTATTTTTAACACAGTTAAATTTTATTAAATGTAAAAAGAGAGAGAAAGAAATAATCATACCTGACAGATGACAGATGGTAGCTGGGCTAGCAGCTCTCACATAGGTCATGTGGTTCCCCCTGACATTAACAATTTTGCAGAAAATAAATATCTGACTAGCACTTCCTGTGACATGGATACAACGAAATCAGATTAACGTAAATTAGATATTAGAAGCAAAGTTACTACACAACCACTGAAATGACCAAACATTCCCACAGTTTATGACGTGGATGATGTTCTTTGTTTCAGCAAGTAATAAATCCAACTTTGCTACATGTGTATTCCTAGAGTCTTTGGATTGTAGACATCATATGGAGTGAAATACAAATCCAAGATTATTTTTTTCAGATTGCTGTCTATTTTACCAATGTCATTTGCCAACTCTAGAATACAAACTAATGTATATGTGATCTTTAAAATAATAAAGATAAATAGAATTAGGAATATAACACACACACAAAAACATCCTATATAAATGTAAAATTTAGCAATTGATAAATAATCTATAAATAGTTATATGCATTTGAAATGAAAAACAAACTGGTATTAATACAGGGGCACCTGGGTGGGTCAGTTGATTAAGCCTCTGCGTTCAACTCAGGTAATGATCTCAGGGTCCTGGGATTGAGCCCCACATTGGGCTCTCTGCTCAGCAGGGAGCCTGCTTCCTTCTCTCTCTCTGCCTGCCTCTCTGCCTACTTGTGATCTCTGTCTGTCAAATAAAGAAATCAAATATTTTTTAAAAACTGGTATTAATATAGAATTTTAATTTATCCCTCTTTTTTTAGCATTACAATATAGCTATAGAGTAAGAAAATGTCCAAATGTCTTTGGAAATGGTGTTGTAATTTTTTTTTTTTGACACCTTAAGTTTAATAGATTATATAAGATGTACCTTTATATTATAAAAGGGAAGGTAACAGAAATAATTAGACTTATCTGGATATTCTCCAAAAACAGTTTAACTCAAAACTATTTTACGAGCTAGATTGTTTATCAAAGTAATAGTCAAAAGAGAAGTTCAGTCCTTTTTAAATTGAATGTATCAAATTAAAACATTTATACTGTAATGATTTCATAATCATCAGGATTCATAATAAACCTACTCAAGATCAATCACAAAGACTGATGCAGTAATTATTTAAATTTATATTTTGATTGATAAATTGATCAACTCAGGTATTTATTTATCTATCTACATATTTGTTGATTTTAAGTTCAAAACTCCCTTGTAATAATTTTCTGTAGATATATTATGTTGAGACATAATACCCTAACTGCTCATAATCTGTTTTTTTTAATAGTCTGTTTTTGATACTGGAAACATACCTAGCAAACTACATATCTATATGTTGTGTGTTAACATTCAAGTGAGAAATTTACTGCTTTCCATTTTTGCTAAATGGTCATAAGACATTAGCCAGAACTATTTAGTCTTTTATCACAATAAATGCAAATTGGCCACTCTTTTTGATCAATATTTGTGTGAAAAACTTTACTAAATGTTTTTAAAGTGCACATTTTATACACCATTGCCAAAATTCTGGTAAAATTGTAAAGGCAAGACATTGACAAGAACCCAAACACCAAGGTCTCTTTGACTGTCTTCTACCAGATTTCCTGCAGTTAACCTGCAATACATTTAAAATAAGTTCCTCACACTAACTGCTTATTCTTGGGATAAACTAAAGCCTTTATTTGCTGTAAACTTAGGACTCTAACAGTAACAAAGAGTTACTGAGTATTGTATTCACACTCTGGGAAATTACAAAATAACTCTTCTAATGACAGAGGCATCCATTTCACTGGATCTATTACAAATATCTTTGTAACATCTTGAGAATTAATAAAAAAGTTAGTTGTCTCTATCACTGCCAATCTTTGGAAAAGGTGGTAAGTACAAATTGAATTCTGAAACCAAAACTGGGGACATGTCTTGAAAGAAGTTGCTGTGGCCGATATTGAAGAGGTTACTCCCTATGTTCTCCTCTAGGATTTTGATAGATTCTTGCCTCACGTTGAGGTCTTTTGTCCATTTTGAGTTTATCCTTGTGTATGGTGTTAGAGAATGGTTGAGTTTCATTCTTCTACACATAGCTGTCCAATTTCCCCAGCACCATTGAAGAGACTGTCTTTTTTTAACTGTATATTTTTTTCCTGCTTTGTCAAAAATTAGTTGACCATAGAGTTGAGAGTCCATATCTGGGCTCTATACTCTGTTCCACTGGTCTGTGTGTCTGTTTTTGTGCCAGTACCATGCTGTCTTGGTGATCACAGCTTTGTAGTAAAGCTTGAAATCAGGCAACGTGATGCCCCCAGGTATTTCTTTTTCAACATTTCCTTAGCAGTTCGGGGTCTCTTTGGGTTCCATACAAATTTTAGGATTGTTTGTTCCAGCTCTTTGAAAAAGCCAGTGGAATTTTGATCAGGATAGCATTGAAAATATAGATGGCTCTAGGCAGTATAGATATTTTAACAATGTTTATTCTTTGATCCATGAGCATGGAATGCTCTTCCATCTTTTTGTGTCTTCTTCAATTTCTTTCAAGAGTGTTCTGTCGGCAGAACTTTCAAAGACTCTTAAACTTTTATGGCCTAAAGTATTGCTATTGTTTTTAAGGACAGCTAAATCAACACCTTCTTGGGTTACTACCCCCTTGAAAAATTATTAAGAGGCTACCCCATGTTTGTGAGACTAGCACTGCCAATTCTAATTTTCACACTCAGGCAAGCAGACAAGAACAAATATCACATGTGGCTACATATAGAATATGTCTAATATGTCTAATATTGCCACAATATTCCTCAAGATCTTCCTAAGCAACCTCTGCATGAACAAATCTGGACAACTGATTTCCTAATTAACATCAGAGAAAGACATTATTTGAACCTCACTAGAAAGGACCTGAGCAGATACTATTATCACATCAGTGAAGTCTAAGAATTCTGTCCTTGTGTAAGTGTTTGTTATATAGAGACAGAAGTAATTCTCAAACCACTTGATGATTGTCAAGATTATAAAGATCAAGGTGAAGATTCTCAGAAATCTTCCAGAAGCAAATAGCCTTCGGGAGGTAGATACGTTCCATGTAGGATCCAGAGAACAAGAGCCAGAGCTAGAATCACATTAAACTTCAATATGCTTGCATACATGTGTATTTTTTTTTTTCCTAGTGACATTCCTTTCTTTTTGCTGGTTTAAGATTTTGAACAATTCATATACAGACATCTGTTATCTGTAAATCCCACATTTTTAAAATTACTTTCTGCTTTCTTATTTATTTTCTGGCATAAGTAGAAGACTAGTTGCAATCTAATCATGATTTGGCCCAAGTGAATGATGAAACTCGCTTGTTGAGCTTGTGCACATTTTCTTTTTAGAGCCATCCAGATTCCCTTGATACTAATTTCTTTTAATAATCAATTGGTTTCCTGTGAAATTGGCTCAAGCACTAAGGGATTTTTTAGATGGCAAACACCATAATAAACCACACCTCCAGGAATCTAAAATACTAATAATTCAAGGCAAATTCTAATTTTTGTGTGTGTCTGCAAGCCTCTGCTTTATAAGAGACCCACACAGTAGTGATCATACTACATGCCTGCAATTCAGATGATAGCAAGAGATCTCAGCAAAAGCTTCCAAGGCTACAGAACTCCTTGCCCAAAGCGTTCATTAAATTGAATATTAGTTTGGAATAAGTTTCCTTAGACATAATATTGGCTTCTCCAGAAGGGCTATGTGATGTTTTAAGGGAGGAATATTGTGCCTGCATCCATAAAGAACCTCCAAAGTCTCTGTATGGATGCAATATTCTTCCCAGATCTGAGAAACACAAAAATATTATAAATACAGATTTTTTTTTTTTTAAATAATGCCATATGTTTCTGTGGGTTCTGTGGATTGAAGTTAAGATTTGTTGTCTTGGCTTAACATAAGCACTTTTGAGGCTTGGCTTAAAACTGATTCACAGGCTCTGATAACAATCCTTCTCTTGATATTTTCTGTGATGCTTACTTCAAGTGTGTGATCGTAGAGTCTTAAATGATCTTGTGTAGTGGCTGTCTTGTCCAACAAGTGACCCTCTAAGCAAAACAAAACAAAACACAAGACAAACAGGAAAATATGACTTTCATAGAGGTTGTAATCAATATCCTCAAACACTTATGTGATTACACCACTTCATAAAAAATGACAAAAACAAAAATAAGAAAGGAAGAAATGCGTTGACCACTTCTCCAGATGCTATGGTGATGTTCTACCCTTTAGCTTAAGCTGAAGAATGACAATGAGAGGAGATACTGAGAATGAAATCCATCTACACCCACCCAGCCTAATGTCTTCATTAACAAAAGCTATTACTCAATTCTTTTTTTTTATTATGTTCACTTAGCCAGCAAATAGTACATCACTAGCTTTTGATGTAGTGTTTAATGATTTATTAATTGCATACAATAGCCAGTGCTCATCACAACATGTGCCCTCCTTAAAACCCATCACTTTATTACCCCATTCTCCCACACCCTCCCTTCTGAAACCCTCAGTTTGTTGTCCAGAATCCAGAGTCTTTCATGGTTTGTCTCTCTCTCTGATTTCTTCCCATTCATTAACATGGCCATACTATTCTAGAAAAATTTGTTTGGGAAGATGAAATTGTATGTAATTGTTGGCTTTAAAAGTTTTCAGAGAGTATTCAATTACTAAAAATTAAAGCTCAGCTAGGCATAATGACACTGGGAAGATGTGCTTCTCCTGGTCTTGACTGCTGACATCTCTGTGTCCACCAATACTAAATCATTATATTATGCATTTTTCCCAACTATCATCAAGACATCACACTGACTTACCTTAAAGCAGACTCCCCAACAAATTTCAAATTTATTCTACCTATTCTCATCCTTTTCTGAGATACTACTAAGACTCTGTCAAGAATTAATCTCCACTACTATGGTAAGCAATGAATTTCACTTTGCTTTGTCAACAGATTGTTCAAGGGAGTCAATATTTGGCATTTTAAAAGCATGGCTGGGAGAAAAATAGAAGGAAAGAGATCAATTAGGACTTTTATATCAGGTTGTTTGAACAAATGTGGAACGTGGGTGAGTAAATTGAGAGAATAAACTTTTCTTTTTGTGGGTGAAACCTTTCCCTGATCAAAAAGTGCATATGTATTAGAAGAAGAATGTCTTCAAATACAGTAATTCACAATATATATTGTGTATCCATACAAATCATATGCATATATTTATTTTTATATATATAGTACATTTTCATAAAATTCAAGGTACTTGACTGAATAGTCTAGTGGGGAGGGGTGGCTTGATGGAACTACCTATGCAAATTATGTGACATTATCACTACTTCAATCTGTAAAAGCAAAAAATGATACAGTATTTCATGGTTGCATTAATAAAATACTTTGAAAGTATGCATATATTCTGTTTAGTTCTTCACTTTCATTCCCAGAGCAATAAAATCTACAAGAATAAATGTCCCATCCAAATCAAATGAAGTATCATTTACAATTTTTTTATTTTTTTTGCCTCGTATCTTTTAGAAAAAAAGTAGTTGTGGAGACAGACATACCTTTGATTAAGCTTCAGGGAAATTTGAAATGAAGTACAATATATCTCATAGACTTTTCAGTAGAAAATCATAAGTAAACTCAATGCCTGAAATTTTCGAAGACAGATACTTTACTATACCTTATAGGTTTTCAACCTTATATTACTTTTTTTCATTTTTTGAATAGATTAGGAAATTCATAAATTTGTAAAAATTCATCATATTGTACACTTGAGGTCATTTGGATCTTTATGTGTTATGCCTTAATGTAAATAATAAAAGAAAATGTTAGTGGTAATTTTCTTCATGAATCTGAAAAATAAGCATTTTTCCCATTTTGCAAATTAAGTTGATTTCTTTGAGGGTCCTGTATATAAAAAGAGATATCTCACACTAAGAGTTTCTTCCTGATTTATTATGTTTCTTCCTAGGTGTCCTAGCAAGGTGAAAGAGCAAGAAAAGCAGATGGAAAACAGCAGGTACACATTTTTTGATGCAAGAAGCTCATTCATGATGATGACACTATTACTGTTCAAGATGGAAACAATGAAATGTAATTTAAGGTGAATAAGCAATAGAAGTGCAATTGATCAAAGTAAATGAATACCAGCTCTGTTTGAAGAATAAAAATAGTGATGGTGTATTTCATTCAGATATAACTACTCTCTTAAAAGTATAAATGGAAGCTAATGACCGCCTTAATAATAATTACATGTTTCTTTATTAACAGGAATTTTCCCAATATCATCTTAAAGATGCAAGCAGGTATGAAAATAATTCCACTCAAAAAGCAATACCACACTTCAAAAGTTTCAGAGTCATTGCTTCAAAAGAACTATTGAATTATATTATTCTTTTTTAAAATATTTATTTATTTATTTATTTATTTGACACAGAGAGAGAGCACAAGTAAGCAGAGAGGCAGGCAGAGAGAGCGGGAATGTAGGCTTCCCGCTAAGCAGAGCGCCCAATGGGGGGCTGCAGGAATCCATCCCAGGACCCTGAGACCATGACCTGAGCTGAGGGCAGAGGCTTAACCTACTGAGCCACCCAGGCACCCTGAATTATATTATTTGTAACCTGAAACAGTATCAACATTGAGATATCAGACAAAAAATATGTTCTTATAGTTGTCCTAACCAAGATATTTATCATGCTTTCACTATATTCTATTTGGATATTTAAATAGCATTCATATCTTTCTAACCTCATTCTGTCTGACCACAAATCACTATTATTTGCTCTTAAATTTCCTTAGAGAAAATGAAAAGCACTTGTTTTCTATTTCTATATCACATTCCTTAATGTACTTTGTGACCCCAAAGGATGTTAATTCAACTCTTTTCACCTCACTTATTTCATTTAGATTTCCAGTCTTTTAATTACATCTCTATCCTCTGCAGTCAATTTCTCTTCAATTTCAAAGCATAGAATTATACACAATGCCAAAGTGAATGTTTACTCTTTGTTAAGTATGAAAATTGGTCTTACTTTTTAGCCAAATGGCTTTGTTGCATTTCAGTATGTTTATTTTTAATGAAATACAACATGCTCAGCTCTTTATATATTCTGAAACTTTGGTCTTTAATTCTTAACCAGATGTGGAAAATTCTTTCTACCTAGTATGTAAAGATACCTTGTGAAAGCAAAATGGCAGTGTCAAAGACAAATGTCTCAAAATAAAACAAACAGAATACTTTTTTTTTTTTTTTTTTTTTTAATAAAGAGGGGTAAGTTAGCATGGTTGACAGGAACTTTTATTTACAGGGGTGGAGTAGTTAAGCAGACATGATCAAGATGTTTCATGGGGAATACCTGTTTCTGCAGTCAGAATGAGCCATTAGAAGAAGATGTTTTCTTCATTAAGCTTAAGAATAAGCCCTAGTGCAGGATTTTGTGGGGGAGGAGAGAAGCCAGGAAGTTTGGTCAAGCCAAGTAACAGGCAATTCTGAGCACTTGGTGAGCAGAAATACACTGCTTAAATTTAAGCCCAGTAATTCTGAAATCTAGATAGGATGCTATGAGAATTTTTAAGACAGTTAAATTAGATTTCATAGAACTAAATCACAGCTGCTTGTATCGATGACCTCTATCTATATTATTTATGATAAATGATAGCTTTTGTATTCAATATGCTATTTCATTTTTTGCACATTTTATCACTGTCTTACCCCAGGCTGCTAGAGCAAAATAAACTGGATGGCTTAACCAACACTTATTTCTCACAGTTTTGGAGACTAGAAGTCTGAATCAGAGTGCAGCATGGTCAGGTTTGGGTGAGAACCCTCTTCCATGTGGCAGGCTGCCCACTCTCATTTTATCCCCACAGTGGTAGAGAGAGAGCTCTGGTCCCTTCATAGTCTATTAGGGAAATCACTCCCATTCAAGAGGGCTCCACACTCATGACCCAATTACCTCCCAAAGACTGCACTTCCAAATGCTGTCACACTGGGGATTAGATTACAACATACAAATATTAGGGGGACACAAACATTCAGATCACAACAGTTGCTCATATATTATATTATCTATGTATTATGCTATTTTAGCAACATTCTATTGTAACACTTGGGAAATAAAACATAGAAATTGGGAAAGACACAAACATAGAGTTCTTACTAAGCTCTTTTCACATGATAACTCTATTTATGAAAAGAATGGACACTGGAAAACCAGCTGCATTTTAACTTAAAATAACATATAAATAATTTTTACATAAAAAGAGATCTTAGTGAAAAAATGGACTATGCTCAAATTAGTGATTTTCAGACATGCACTTGACTAGTAGAAATCTTTTAATTTGGGTGGAATAAGATGTAATAGTTTAGAAAATAAGAACACATTCTCTTTTTATAAAAATAGCATACCTATCACTTTACTACTGCTATAATAATTGACTTTCTTATCTAACTCAGAGTGGAAATTTGTAGTTATAATTTTTAGATGTGAAATGATTTTTAATCCATATGATTATCATATGAGTACTTGTTGTAAAATATTAAAGTCCCTAGGCTTAAAGAAAGACTTATCAGAATATCACATCCTTGAAAATATGTTGAAATCTCTCTTTACCAAATACAATTTCTTCCACTTTATCAAGAAATGTATGTAGTCTTACTGGAGGTGGCCCACATTTAAAGAAGTCTGTGCTTGCTGAGTTAACTTCAGCTCCTTGAAGGCCAATTCATCAGGTAACCGTAATTTGTAAAAGGAAAGCAGAGGGGTACCTGGGTGGCTCAGATGGTTAAGCATCTGCCTTCACCTCAGGTCATGATCTCCAGGTCTTGGGATTGAGCCCCATGTCAGGCTCCCAGCTTAGCTGGGAGTCTGCTTCTGCCTTTCTTCCTGTTTCAACATCAACTATGTTTCTCCAAAGGCATATGAAATGTTTAAATGTATCTTACCAAATAAGCGATAGAATAATTGTTGCAAATATTTTATTGAAACTCTGACCTTTCCAGACAATTTTCTGCCTTTCTCAATTGCAATCTTACAGGAAGGAAAAGTAAAGAGCAATACAACCTATCTCACAATTATTCTGTACTTGATTAATTTGTTGTTAATAAGCTGCACTTTTCCTTGAATATGTTTTGAGGATACCTTTTTGCATTAAGTTACTTTTTTCTTCTCAAAAAAAAAAGTAATTGAAAATGAACACTTAGTGATTTGCCTTGTACTTACATTTAAATAAATTGTGGGGGTATTTTTTTGTCCTTACCTTCATTCAAAATAAGGTCTGCAGGTTCACCATGGCATTTAGTATAGCCTACCAGACAGCAAAACTACAGATCCCTTAGATTTTACAAGATTCATTGTAGGAATATACAAATATATAGTAAGCTCTAGC
The DNA here is from genome assembly GCF_002288905.1 of Enhydra lutris kenyoni. Taxonomy (NCBI): domain Eukaryota; kingdom Metazoa; phylum Chordata; class Mammalia; order Carnivora; family Mustelidae; genus Enhydra; species Enhydra lutris. The sequence continues at coordinate 79,934 of NW_019154242.1, forward strand.
AGAGTCCAACAATGTAATTAAAAGATAATTTTATACTTGAAATCATAGATCACAAGAGGTTCGTAGATGGAGTTTAGTTGACTTATATAGCATCTGCTTCTCAGGAAATGATGATAAGGGTAAATATACTTATTTATTTTTACTTTGTTACAAATTATTGGCTTCAAAATGTAAAGTAAATCAGGAAGAACTTAGTTATTTCATTTTCTTGATTTGAGGTCAATCAAAGAGATTTTCAAGATACATAACTTCAGTAGAAATGTATGGTTCAAATAAAAATGGTTATATAAGATAAAAGCTTAAAGTGTGAGAATTAATCTGGACAGTGTCAACTTAATTTAATAATCTTAATCCTTATCCACTATATGGAAAGTTTTGATAGGAATCAGGGATGTTTTCCTGATATTGAAGAGTATGACACAGGTTCAAACTGTTATATTTATTGAAACCCTATTCAGTTTTACTTAAATAATATTTATTTTATACCAAATTAGAAGTATTTGTTTACATGACAGTTTGAAGATCGTCAGAGAATGTAATGCTTGAAAAATTACATATCCTAAAAATGAAAGACTATTGCTTATTGTGAAATATAATGTTCATACTTAAAAGTTCATGTAATGACAAAATTCCCCTTAATTTCTAAAGAACTACTTTTCATAATAGTGATATATCATCATGTTATTTCTTATTATACATCTAATATAGTTTCATTTTCTAAAAGCTGGCAAACAGAAAAGTGTTAGTTTAAATTCCTGAAATATATCGATATGGGACTACTTTTAGAGATTCATATTATTTATTTTAAAGTACTTCTTCCATTGGTCTTCCATTCTCTTTTCAATACACAAAAACACATACATGATTCATATTGTTATGTAATATTATTATCTTAATATGAAATATCACTATTTAGTATTTACATTATCTTCTTTTACACCTATAGTCAATAATGATTAAATAAATAAATAAATAAATAAATAAATAAAATGTACCAAACACTTAAACATTTTTTATAGGTTAGAACTCTTGTTTGGTTACTGAAATAAAACAAAAGGGAAAAAAAATACAATGATCAAAAAAGTAGAATTTTCCTTCTTTTTTTTAGACTCAGAAACACGTAGTACTATAACAAATAGACATTAAATGTGTTAAAAACTCTTCCATTTTTTCACAAGCATGTTTTACATTCAAAGCATCATTTAAATTTATTTCCTTTTCTATGACAAGGATCAAATATTAGGTGCTTTCACCAGGAACTTCCCCTTCCCTTTGTTCTTACATAAAGCTGTTCCCTAGTGAGTTATGTAAAAAAAGAATAAAATGAATGACATGAATTAGCTTCATTGATCAAATTTTGTCATAATTTCCCTTTATTCTTTAATTTTTAGTGGCTTAGATTGGTTCTTTACTGGTCAGGAAGAGGAAAAATAAAGCAGGCAGGAGATGGGTGTGCATTGCTACAGGCTTGTGAATGTACTTCTTTTAGTCTGACTTATAAAAAATAATGTTGAACCTTGAAGGAACAACAAGTGCTAGTTCCCAGTGAGTAACAACAAAGTACTGCACCTAAGTGAGCTGCTGTCACTCTCCCCATGATTCTTATTCACATCTATGACAGTATGAGAAGAAAGCAAAGAGATATTGTAATGACTGCAATTCTAGTAAAATCTCAAAATCAAAAGAATTTTTCTAATATCAGGGTAGAATTTTTATCTAGTATAAATTGCAGAAATGCAATTTTTATCTAGTATAAATATACTTATTTTGGAGCTCTTCACTCAGGGACCAAATGAAAACTTGTCAAAGTATCACTAAGGTGTTCAGATTGATAAAAAGTTGGGGTAAGAAATGGAATTTTGAGTCCTGACATTTTAACCACATACACTGCTGTAAAAGCAAATTGAGTAAAATATTTTTGTTATAGAAACTCCACGGATTTTCTGAACTTTTATTTCTTTTAAAAGAATATTGAGGGATTTGTTTTATTGTTTTATTGTTTGTTTGTTTCTATTTTATTGATTTCTGCTCTGATCTTTATTATTTCTCTTCTCCAGCTGGGTTTAGGCTTTCTTTGCTGTTCTTTCTTCAGCTCCTTTAGGTGTAGGGTTAGGTTGTGTATTTAAGACCTTTCTAGTTTCTTAAGAAAGACTTGTATTGCTATTTATTTTCCTCTCAGGACTGCCTTTGCTGTGCCCCACAGATTTTGAAAAGTTGTGTTTTCATTATCATTTGTTTCCATGAATTTTTTCAATTCTTCTTTAATTTCCTGGTTGACCCATTCATTCTTTAGTAGGATGGTCTTTAGCCTCCATGTATTTGGGTTCTTTCCAAACTTCCTTTTGTAGGGATAGAGGGTACATACCTCAATATCATCAAAGCCATCTAGGAAAAACCCACCGCAAATATTATTCTCAATGCAGAAAAACTGAGAACCTTTCTGCTAAGGTCAGGAACACAGCATGGATGTCCATTATCATCACTGCTATTGAACATAGTACTAGAAGTCCTAGCCTCAGCAATCAGACAACAAAAAGAAATTAAAGGCATCCAAATCGACAAAGAAGAAATCAAACTCTCACTCTTTGCAGATGATATGATACTTTATGTGGGAAACCCAAAAGACTCCACTCCAAATCTGCTAGAACTTATACAGGAATTTAGTAAAGTGTAAAATCAATGCACAGAAACCAGTTGCACTTCATACACCAACAACAAGACAGAATAAGGAGAAATTAAGGATTCAGTCCCATTTACAATTGTACCCAAAACCATAAGATACCTAGGAATGAATATAACCAAAGAGGCAAAGAAAACTATAAAGTTCTCATGAAAGAAAGTGAGGAAGACACAAATAAATGGAAGAATGTTCCATGCTCATGGATTAGAAGAACAAATATTGTAAATTGGCACAATAGCCAAACTATGGAAAGCACCTAGATGTCCATCAATAGATGAATGGATAAAGAAGAGGTGGTATACACACACACACACACACACACACACACACACACTCTCTCACACACACTGGACTACTATGCAGCCATCAAAAGAAATGAAATCTTGCTGTTTGTGACGACATGGATGGAACTAAAGGGCATTATGCTGAGCAAAATAAGTCAATCAATGAAAGACAATTATCATTTGCTCTCCCTGATATGAGGAATTTGAGAGGCAAGGTGGAGTTTTGGGGGTAGGGAAGGAAAAAATGAAACAAGATGGGATTGGGAGGGAGACAAACCATAAGAGACTCTTAATCTCACAAAACAAACTGAGGGTTGCCAGGGGGAGGGGTTTAGGGAGAGAGTGGTTGGGTTATGGACATTGGGAAGGGTATGTGCTATGGTGAGTGCTGTGAAGTGTGTAAACCTGGCAATTCACATACCTGTACCCCTGGGGCTAATAATATATTATATGTTAATAAAAAATTTAATTTTAAAAAAGGATATTGAGGGACACCTGAGTGGCTCAATCAGTTAAGCATCTGCCTTTAGTTCAGGTCATAATCCCAAGGTCCTGGAATGGAGATCCACATCAGGTTCCCTACTGAGCAGGAAGCCTGTTTCTCCCTCTGCCCCCTACCCCTGCTCATGCTCTGTCTCTCTCTCACCCTCTCTCTTTCTCTTTCTGACAAATAAATCAACACAATCTTTAAAAATAAATAAGTAAAAGTGTATTGATTAGCTGACTTGGACCTAAAAAAATTAGATAAAGTTATACAATGTAATGATTCTTTGTCTGGAATTCAGCAATATCGAATCATAGAATGGTCCCTGTCGCTAACAAATCAAAGCACCTTGATTAGTAGATGGTCACAGATCAAAGAGATTAGTATAAACCAGGACCAGGAGTACATTCTTGATATTTAAAAAATAAAGTCTAGATGAGTAAGGAAAGGCATTATCTCTCAGGGAGTGCTAATCATTTCTCTGTGTAACAGTGTTCAGAGAATGGGGTAAATCCATACTTCCACATCTTCAAATTATTAAGGATTCAGTCTTCACTCAGATCTCTCCTGGAAGATTTAAGCAACAAAGACTTCAGTAGCACAAACTAAAACTTTTTAATATGTAGGTTTGTAACATACAGTCATTTCCTCATTATTCCATAGGTCACAATCTCAAGGTTACAACTGTCCCTTATCTTTGCATTGGGCCAATTAAACACAGTTGGAATAAATCAAATGTTGTGTGAGACAGCAGTGTAAAATTACAGAGGAAAGTATCTTTAAAAGAATTGCAGTCATTAAGTTTAACCTCAAAAACTGTTTGGTATTAACTTTCTTATTATCTCATTTCATCCCTTTTATGATCTCATTCTAAATCACTGCCTTTCAAAAAATAGATATTATGAACTTGTAATAGTGTAAAATAAGCATTTCAGTAATAAGTTAGGTGATGTAATAAATGTGAAATAATGACTTAATTTTACTTTAATCCACAAAATGCAAAATATTTTCTAAAGTGGTTTTAAAATACCAGGAATGTTTACTAAAAAATATGAATAAAACAATTTAAATTTTAGTTGTCTTAATTTGACTTAATATGTGAATTTAGATAATAACCATGAAATGCTTAGGAGATATGTTACTATCTAGACAAAATAACATGTATAAGAAATTTCTGTTTCTTTCAGATGCTTAGCAAATTTCTTCATTCACCTCAATATTTGTGTTTAATTTGCATTATATTAGATTTTGGTACTTTTGTTAGATCTTTAAGAGTATAACAGAATATCTGAGAGTGGTAGATCAATTGGATTCATTTTACTTTTCAAAACATGCATATATATTTATAGAACTAAATATGAATTAAAATTGAGGAACTAACATTGCCTATATCATGTATAATCACATCTAGATGAATTAAAAAACCAATTCAAAAATAATTGGTGAGGATTCTCTCCTTCAATGGTGTTTCAACATATGGATACTTTTAAAAATATGACTTAAACAAGGCTAACTTCTGGTGACTAGCACCCAGAAGACTGTGCTAATCCCTGGTAATTGATGAAAACTTGTATGTAGGCAGGATCTGTGTTTGAAGTCTTAACAATAATCACCAAGTCACACATACTAGTCACCTGATACACATCCCTTTTCATGGATTTGCACAAATTCAAGTTGAATGAAGCTATTGTCTTTCTTTACTCAACAAAGAGTAAAGTAAGTAAAAACTATCTCTTATATAAAGTCGTTCACCACATTGATGGTCACTTTTATTAGAAAGCCCACTCTGTTAACAGATGAAGTCAAGAAGGAAAGAAATGAGGGTTCCAAAATTATTAATACCATCAGATCATCAGACTATCAACAGGGAAAGCAAAAGCATTTGAGGTGGTAAAGATTAAGTCATGTAACAAGAAAGGAGCAGAAGGCTTTATAAAATTGAATGTACACTTCTTTCAAAATAAATTAGAAGGATGTTGTAGATCCCCTCTCACCAGACTTTTGTCTGTTTCCAAGAGCTCTCTACTCAGGAGATTCTGAGAGAATGCCATTACATATTGTTGTCCACATAAACTGTGGGAGCTACACTCTATACTATGGTTTCAGTACAGTAGTAAATTATGTAAATTTATGTAGTAAATTTCAATTTAGGCCGCTACAATATTTTTCCTATTTCTTTAAAAAATAATTGTTTTATTAATCTTCAAAGTGTACCCTAGAAGGAAAACAATACCAAGAATAATTATCAAATCCACGTGAATGATGCAAAGAACAACTAATTAACTAAACAAAAGTGGTATTGCTTCATTATAAGGAAATAATTTAATATTTCCCTAGATGAGGCCAGGGTTATTCATATACTAAATAGAAAAATATATATGTTACAAAAATTGTTTAGCCTACCAAAGGACACAAAGGCAAAATACATAATTTTAGGGTCTAGGATAATAATTTCTATATTCACCAAGTCTTTACACCTAATGTAATTTACTATTACATAAACAGTAGAGTAGAAAACCTTTGATTCTAGTGAAGAATTTAAGAAAGCTGGTTTTAGCACTGAAAGTATTTCAAAACATCAATAAAATGAGGAAATATGCTGAGAGTAAGTCAATAACTTTTACAATACCAATTCGTTTGCAAACAAACTCCAAATCAGTGAAAAGTGCATGCAAATGACTCCATTAAGTTTAATCTGGTTTGAAAAGAAAGTATGCTTAAGGATGTAATGAAAATTGAAGCACTACTTTAATTATCTGCATAAATTACTTAGCCATCAGTATAAAAAAATGTAGTAATGTGTTTTGGTTAACAATTGAGTATTTAAGCAAGATAACATGACTAGGTTTCTACTGAAAGTCAAAGAAAAAAAATCACCATATAAAATTTTGATAAGGTGATTATATAGAAGATGAATTGCAATGATATTTCACTTCTGATAACTAGTAGAAGATGATCAAATATTGAGAACCAATAGAAGTTTTATGTTACTCTATTTTAGTATACATTTTCAAAATAGTATTTAAAAACTAATGTGAATACAATTTTCAGTGTTCTCAAACCTTTACAGATAATTGAAGAATTTACAATATTATGCATCATCTCAGGTCAAAGTTAATTAAAGTGCATGCTTGGATGCTTCATCAGGTCTTCCAAGATTATAGACTAAAGAATTATTAAACTAATTGCATCATGGAACAAAACTAAAAATAATAACTTCAGTGTAAATACTTCATTATTTATTTCAAATTTAAATTAATTCAAAATATTATAACTTATAAATATGCTTTCAGTGAGTTTATAGACACTGAATGTATTAACTAATTTTATGACATTTTAGGATGGTGTTCCTTGGGTAGTTGAGGAAGGAGTAGGGGTATCTGGGGAGGGGGTAACTCACCTGAAAGGAAATTCAGAGCTTTTTAAGTGTTTCAAATATACATATAAAAAAGAAAAGATTAAACATATTTTAAGAACTATATGGAGGTAAGAAGAAAAATAAATTTATTTTTTCTTATCATCCTTTTACATCAATTTAATTCATCTAATTTAATCTACTTAAAATAGTTTAATTAAAGATTTCTAAAAAGTTAAAAGGATGCCTACAGTTAAGAAAATTCAAATAATTTCTCTGATTGTAAGATACTAGGTAGCTTTTAGCCAGAGGTTAATTCAAATCCAAAATTCTTTCCCATATTTCCCTTCGAAGATCCTAAAGACTAAAGTGACCTCTAAAGGATGTAGCTTCAGTCACTTGATAATCTTCATTTATGCATTTCACATAGCACTGAATTTTGTGAAGATAGAACCTTCTGCTCTGAGGAAAACATGCTTTCTTTCAAATTTATTTGTAAAATCTATGTTTCCTAAAATAATAAATCTTCTTTGATAACCAAGAGGAGGGCTAGAAAATTTGTAAACCAGTCACTTCCTGATCTTACATGGGAGGAAACCCATTTCCCAAGTAACAAGATGTACTAGATAAAAACATATATTCTCCACAAGAGAATTCATTGGCTTGAAGTAAAACTCTCTTTCCAACCACCTCTCCTATTCCTTGTATTCTTCTCAACTTCTTTTTCACTTAATCACCAGATTTATATAATTAAGGCCATCAAGAACCTACATCATAAACTGTAGCCTAGTGCTAATCAACATTGATGATTAATACATTAATTTTATTTGGGAATCCCTCCTATGCATAGCTGGGGTTGTCTTCCAAGAGCAATAAGGGAAGATGAAATTCCCTAGTTTTCCCTTTTTTCCTTCTGTGCTGATGACACAGAAACTCAGAGAAGCACAAATAGGCAGAAAGGCAGGTGACAGATTCTGGTATGAATGCTGAACTCATGGATGACCAGACATGGGGTGGAGGGGAGGTGGGTACCAAACGTATCAATCATGACTGCCTAATCTGAAGTCTATGACACTTACTACCCCAAATCTTACTTGAAAAAGCACAAAGTTGGGTTAGGTAAATTTAATTCACTTTGACAGCAGAGCTCTCAAAAGAGAGGAGATCATAAGGAAAAATGTTCAAACACCTGGGAAAAGAAGCACTAAGGAAAAAAAAAAGTAACAGATGGAAACAACCTGTCATAGAAAGAGTGGAATTAATGAAATGAAAGTCAAAATTAAAATAATATCTTTACACTGATAAGAAAATATCAAAGATACTAAAAACACAATTGTTGAGCTAAAGAATCTAGAGTTAGACATGAATGGGAGAATTGTACAGTAGCAAAATGTGAGTAGGCTGGAAATCAGGATTAAAAAAACTCACCCAAGAGGTATAAAGAAAGCAGATAAAATGAGAGAGAAAATGAGAAAAACATTAGAATTAACTCAACAACTGTTAAGGAATCTAGATGGTAAAATGATATAAATAGAAAGTAATTGATATTTGCACAAATAGGAAACAATGATTTCTGAGAACTATTAAAAATAGATTGAAAGGGCTCATAAATCTCTGAAAAAGGTAGGAGAGACTAACAATAAACAAAAAAAAATGGAAAAGCTATATCAAGAACTCTGAACACACTGTGAAACTTGAGATTATTTTAAAAAGAGGATATTCTAAACAAAAGAAGATAGTGCTCATACAAGAAAAATAGATAAATCAAAATATATTTCTCAAATACATCACCAGGTGAAAAAAGACAGTGTAGTAATACCTGTAATAATAAAAACAATATGAAAAGTAAACCCAGAATTTTATATAAATCCAAGCTAGTTGCCAGCAAACTATGGCCTGCAGGGCAAATCCAGCCTGCTGCTTGTTTTGTATAAAATTTCTTTGGAGCACAGCCTCATCCATTTATTTATATTTTGCCTATGGTTGTTCTCCTGACATAATGTCAGAGTCCACATAGTAATCCCCCCTTATCCATGGGGAATATGTTCCAAAACCCCAGAGGGATACCTGACACTACTGATGGTACCAAGCCCTACATATACTATGTTTTTTCATGTACATTCATACCTGTGATAAGGTGTAATTTATAAAGAAGTCACAGAAAGAAATTAACAACAGTAACTAATCGTGAATAGAGCAATTATTATAATATACTGGAATAAAAGTTACTAGAATGTGGTGTTCTCTTTCCCTCTCAAAATGTATGTTTGTATTCTACTCACACTTCTGCTTCTTGTAATGATGCGAGATAAGCGTGATGAAATGAAGAGAGGTGAATGACATAGGCACGGTGACATAACATTAGGCTACTATGGACCTTTTGATGATTCCTACAAAGGAGGATCATCTGCTTCTGGACTATAGTTGATCACGGGTGACTGAAACCACGGAAAACTCAGAAAAGGGGAAAAAATTGTACTCAAGAGAGAAACCACATAGAAACCACATGACTAGCAAGACCTCAAATATTTACTATCTCACTCTTCATGGAATAAATGTATTGACTTCTGATCTAAACTCTCATTTAAATGTCAGAGTGAATTATGTATTTTCAGGCATCTCAGGACTATTACCTCAGAAAGACAGTCTTTGAAGTAAATTTGGAAATATTCTCAATAAGAAGAGTAATTAATCCAGTTGGAAGCAGTAAGATATAAAAAATTAGAAAATAAAATCTTAATAAAAATCTACTGATGACTGAATTTAAAAAATGGCCAAACAATAAAGGTATAAACATAAAATATAAATATATAATATTCCAGGTGGAATCAATTGGACCAATGTAAGGAGAGCAGAAAGAACATGAGAGACCTGAGGGGTTGAAAAAATCTCTAGTTCTAGAAAAGATACAGATATTGGTAAATTTCAACATTAATGGGGAAATTGAGTTTGAGTCTTACTAAGCTAGTAACCATTAGAAGAATAAAAACAAAATACACACATTTCAAAGCAGCAGAATAAAATGATATGAAAATAAATTTAAAAAGGAGAGGACAGAAAACAAAATTTAGTTAGGTGGCAATGTAAAATAGCATAATCTTAACATTAAGATAAATGTTAATTGGTTGTACTTAATGATTGAAAATTAATTCTCTCAGGTTAGATAATAAAGTAAGCAAAGCAACTCAAGCAATATATTGTCTGTAAGAGATAATATTGCAAACCAAAGAATAGAATATTGTTGGAAGTATAAATATGCATACGTTAAACAACATACAGGGAAGGTGAATTTTAGTAGGTGTATTAGAATTTAAGGTAAAACTATTAGAGAATATTTATACATGCAAATGCATTAACATCTCAAGAAAATCTAAGCCATAGACATATTTAATCAATAAAATACATAGACTTGTTGATGTAGTAATAATTTTAATTTGATATTTTTAGTATAGTCCTTATGGTATATTAATGCAGAAAAAAATAAGAATATTATTAAAAAATTAGAATAATAAGACTTTATACATGCAACTCTCTTTATAAAAACTCTGGATGACAAACCATGAGAGACTGTGGACTCTGAGAAACAAACTGAGGGTTTTGGAGGGGAGAAGGGTGGGGGGTTGGGGGGGATATTAAAGAGGGCACATATTGCATGGAGCACTGAGTGAGGTGCATAAACAATGAATTTTGGAACAACAACAAAAAAATTGATTAATTAATTTAATTTAATTAAAAAAAACTGTATGAAAGATCCAGTTTGAAAAAAACTGTATCTAGGATTATATGTTTATTTTATAAGAAAATAAGTCTAAATTACATATATTCAAAAGAAAAACATTATAGTAATTCAACAAAGAATAAAAATTATTTTCAAGATACAATTGACAACTTATTGGCCCACAAAACCTCAATACATTTCAAGAAATCAAGATTGTTAAAACTGTCTAAATAAAAAATACACATCAAAAATTTGATTATCCCATTCAAAGATCTAAGAAAATAGAGGAAAAAACTATAAAAGATCACATAATTCAAAATGTATGTTAGCAAACAAAAATAGATCAATAAAAATATGAAACATGAAAAGAATGAAAGATAGTTATTAAAAATTAGATCTCTGGCCTGAATTTTTCTTTGGACAAGTTCTATCAGTCATTCAAAAAGTACATATTTTCTCAACTAGCTAATATGGTTCAAAACATAAAGAAAGAGGAAAGCTTTCCTAATTTATTTAAATAGCTGTAATAATTGGAAAAAAAGAAACTACAAAATGAAATTGTAATTACTACTGTTGATGCAAAAGTTATAAGTAATCAGTGGGAATAAACCAGTTACTATATGCTAAAAACTAACAGTAGACAATTAGGCACCATGTAAGGAATAAAAACATGGATGAATATTACAAATGTCAAATATATAAATTAAAATGGAAAACAAACATCACAAATATTTTCCCCTTATGGTTGCCAAATATTATTTCATAAAATTCAGCATGCATTCTTAAGTAAAAAATGTAAAAAGATTTATTTATTTATTTATTTATTTATTTAGTAAAAGATTTTTTTTTTTAAAAGATTTTATTTATTTCTTTGATAGACAGAGATCACAAGAAGGCAGAGAGACAGGCAGAGAGAGAGAGGGAAGCAGGCTCCCCGCCAAGCATAAAGCACAATGCAGGGCTTGATCCCAGGACCCTGAGATCATGAGCTGAGCCGAAGGCAGAGGCTTTAACCCACTGAGCCATCCAGGCTCCCCTATTTAGTAAACAGATTTTAAATGTTTATATTACCCCTTTCTCTATATCAGGTAAGAGTTAATGAGGAAAGTCCAAAAGCTTTAAATGGAGTTAAGAAATTCTCTTTTCTATTAACAGCTGATCTAATGTGAGTAAATTTGTGATCTGCCACAAATGTAAGAAAATATTCTTTAATTCCATTTCTCAATAATGCATTGCTAAAATATCATTACATTAATTTGAGTTTTATTCTATACAAAAGAAAGAAACATTTTTACTCTGAATTATTTATTTCTATAATAAAATCTACTCAAGAAATTTTATTCAAAAAATTATGTCATATTCATGTAGAACTCTAAATTAGAAATGTGTGAAAGCATTCATATAGACTAAGAAAAAATCCAAAATATTTGACATTTGAACATATTTTGTCAGAATTAAATAGTTAAGTGTCCTTGAATGACACCAGCTTTCTTACTTAAGACTTTATCTATTAATATGACATATATTCAGAAAATATCTTTGAAGAATAGGGAACAGAGAATAACCACCTATAAGAACAAAATTTTTTATGTTAAATATTTCCTCCATATCAATTAATTAGCAAATATTCAAAAAATTTCAAATTGTTTTTACTTCTTAAGGAATGTTTTTGGGTGTGTAAGTTAAGAGATCAAATCTAAACTACTACTTTAATATAAATACCCAATTTATATAACTTTATAAGTCACAGAGTATATCATATGGTCTCTAATATGATTCCCATAATATTTCTGAGAGGGGACATTATAACGTTTCTCTTTTTAAAATGAGGAAAGTAATGTTCAGAAATGAAGTCATACAATTAAAGTGAGTAGCAAGAAATCTGCTTTAGATATAACAATGCAAATCATTCAAATATTTCTCTAACAAATGATTTAATGAAAGAGCTTGTTGCCTTACTTCATCTTGGCTGTATCATTGTTATGTCTGCACTGCTCTGGGATAGAGCTGCACTGTCAGTAGTTGGCTAAGTTGTTTCAAATAGTAATCTAACACGCATTGCAGTTATTAGCTCAATGACGATGCGACTTGTTGAAAGAATATTCAGACGGCTTTACTTGAATATTTCACTGAGCGAGAAACAAACTGTTAGAAAGCAGAGTGACTTCAACCCTTGGACTGGTGTGGAGCTTAAAAGCATGACATTACAGAATGGCTTATAAAGTGAAAATGAGAAAATTGTTCAACCTTTACAATAATTAGTTATTAAAGCCATTTCCCAGGCAGCAAGGGATTGGCTAAAAGTAATTATCTTATACCATTTTAAGAAGATGATTTGTTTTATTTATGACTATCAGAAGCATTTATAAGAACTACCCAAATCTAAATTTTGCTTACATTTATGAAATAAAGTAGATTAAGTGTTGGTTATTGGCTTACCTGGGTTTTGTCTGTTCTTGGGATCTTCCATCCTCGTTTCCATCCTGTTTTATTTTAAAAGACTGGAACAAAGTATTCTCTAAAACTGTAATGAGTTTTGAATTTTGGTTGTGAACAGAGGACACTTTGGCAACTACTAAAATATAAATCAAATAAAATTAAAAAGTCAAACACCTTAATGATATAAGTTCATTGGGATGATTCCTGCTTAAATAATTGAATGATGAACTGAAGATATTTAGGTACAATAACATTTTCTTTCTAGCCCCGCAGGCTAATAGTGTGTTTTGACGTATAACAATTCTTCAATAGATTTTGTTGAGTGAATGAATGCATGACACTAGAACACTCTATGTTATTATTTGATATACCATTGATTACATTATTATTTTTGACCTGTCAATAATTGTCAGGAACATGTAATTGCAAGTGCAATTCAGTTTATTAGTGGCTGACTCAACCCTACCTACTAACTAAGGGCTGGTGGGATGGTACTAAATAGAGAGATAGAAAATATTTACATTTGATGTTAAAGATTTTAGATTTGGGAGTCTTGAGAGAGTCAGAGAAAAACAATGCCGTAATATCATATAGAAAGCATTTTAACATTTGATGTCAAAAGATTAAAATTCCAGTTCTGTTTCCATTATTTCTTGGACAGCCTAGTAAGGGACTTACTTTCTTTTATTTTACAGAGATAACTTCAGGATACACAAATGTTTGAAAATCAGTCTGTCAAGGATTAATTGTTACTATTGCCTGAAACATCTAACTATAGACTCAAAATTCAGACACTAAGGTTTACCTTTTATATCATTAGAATTTGGACCTGAAACTAGAGCTGGAGCTCTACTTCTCAGTCCCACACCAACCAAACGTTACATGTGAGGATACAGAACACACACACACACACACACACACACACACACACACACACACAATATTTCTAGAGAGAAGGATATGAATTTGTCTGCTCTCCTATGTGTCCAAATATCTGTGATATTTTAAAATTAGAACTCTGATGCTTAAACTAAGATAAACTGATAAGTATCTTTCATATTGAAAATTACCTTTATACTGAGTTAGCAACTACATAGTATAGTACAACTACAGTGCTATATTTCCTTTCAATTTACTTCATGAGTTTTTAAATATTTTTGCAGGGGAGAGAACATATTAAATATATTATTGTATAAAAATCACTCACTATATCTCTTCTCCCCGTTAGTCTTCTCCCATTATGCAGAATTGTTCAAAAAGGCAAACAAAACTTAAGCTGTTGTTGATTTTCTCTCTAGCATAATGAATGATGACTAAGACATTATATGTATATAAATGTACATGTACTTACTAAAATATACATTTTATCATTTATTTATTTCAACTTAAGTACAAATCAGATTTGTTTTACTTTGATACATTTGGCAACCATTTTCTCATTTAATAGCTTTAATTGTTCTGGTGTTCCGTGTAATAAATATTATTCTTTTCTAATGAGTTTGCTAGGAATATCAGAAGATGTAACATCCACAGAACTCCTTCTTTATTCAAAAAAGTGTATACACATTTATTACTTTTATGATTTAATTTTATTTCTATGGAGATTAAAGATTATCATTATTTTTAAGTACATTTTATTTATTTGACTTATTTTATAGATGGTACAAATGCTTTCATAATTTTTTATTTGTCTTGTTAGTGTGCCCAAAGTAGTTTTGATATTATCCATTTGATGTTATAGAATAATTTTTAAGATAAGAAAGTTAAAGATTCCTTTAACATAGATTCATAAAGACTAGTAAAGATTAATAAAGATTATTTTAAAAACACTACAACAATTTAATAGGCTGAATTTCTATTGGTCTAAACCATCTTTAAAATGATTTTTAAGTTTTATATTCCTCATAGCAAAAGAAATACGTAGAAGTTACTGAATTTCATTGGTATGTAGTTTGACTACGATTCTGGGATTTAGTCTAGCATTGCCTATGGTAGTCATTAAGGGATATTCTTAGGTCTTAAAATGTAAAGGCTTTCCTGAGAGAAAATTATATAATAAATGATCTTTGAATAAATGACTTTGGTTTCTGGTATTAAAAAAAAACAAAGAAAAGCAAAAAATAAAACTAGAAGGTCTGCTTTTTCCAAGCAGCCCAAGGAAAGATTTTATATAGAACTAAGTTCATGTATTACCATTGAAAGTTACATTGTGACAACAAAAGAAAATTAGATTTAACATAGGAAGTGGTGTTATCAACAGTGTATTGAACACTTTTGAAATTAATATTTTTGAGGAATCAGTTTTAATCTTTGTGAAATATGTGTTTATTATATCAACTGAGATTTTATTTTTAACTTGTTTCTATTATCCCCAGTTTACATAATTGATTGTGCTCTGTTGATTTTGACTTGATTGTGTATTATAGGATACTTCATCTTATCTCTTCTTAGTGTGGTCCTAGTCATCTCACTGTTGTGCTATTTTAATAGAAAACCTCTTACCTTCTATAAAATTAGAGAACAATATTTCCCTGTGTTTTATCACTATTTTAACTCCAATATTTTAGTTTAACGTCTGTTTACAGATGCCTTCAGCTCACCACAAAGTAAGTTTTTGAGCATGAAATATTGTTATATTCTAAAAAACGCACATGGAGTACACTCATGTATAACTAACATTATCTCAGAAAATCATTTCAAACACTCAAAAGCAACAGACTAAATGTACTTAAGTTTAAAACACTGAGCTTTTCCTCATGTGCCTCATATGCTTTGAAATATAACTTTTTACTAGGATAGGAATCAGATAAAGTAGTTGCCTTACATTTAGGGATCATGATGTAAAAACGTACGTGATATGTCTTAATACATTCTCAGTTAATATTGCATTGGTACAGTTGATTGTGTATAAAGTTGTTGTTTACATGACTGACTTCATTATATTTCTCTTCTATTCATTAAAGTATTTCGAATGAATGTTAACTCTTACAGCGTGATAAATCCTGATACCCTGTAAACTCCTAAGGAATGTTCAAACATGAAACTTCAATATGAGTATAATTTTTTCCAAAACTTCTCTATGCACTATAATTGTTTAAAAATATATTGAATATTTGCTATATGAGGAACAAGTTTTCTATGGTCTAACTGCTTAATCTTATTAAATCCTCACAGCTATTCAATGGGATAGGACACAGACCCTGTTTTATACATAGGGGCTTTGAGGATTTAAAGGTTAAGTAGTCACTGGCCATTTCATTTGGGGGACAATCATTTGAAGTCCAATTATTCTGATTCCAGTGCCTTCATTGACCTACTGCCCTATATTATTCATGTATCCCCAAATACTCATGCAGTTTTTCACTTGTCATGAAATTTGTTTTTTTATTCCACAGTCAAGTCTTTTGAAATCTTATCACCAATCTTGAATGCAATCCTAGAAATTCTGAAACTCCTGTAGACTTGTCAATATTCCTTTTGCAATTGTGATTTTAATATATCTGTCTAAAGTTCATGAATATTGGCAGAACTGAAAGGACTTAAATTCTGTTATAAAAATCACTGCATTATCTTTCATCAACACTATTTCTTACTGTTTCTATACATACAAATAGTATGCTTATTGAATTAATTTTTATTTTGTTTTTGATAATACCTACAATAAGTAAAAAGGTAACAAAATCAGTGATCATTCAATCACATTTCCTTGTATACCATTTATACAGAGTATTCCTATATTTAGTAAATATTTATTGAATATATAAAATGTACTAGGCTACATGAACGCAGTAATGACCTCTGTTCATATGGAGTATAAATCAAGAGGGAGGCAAAGGAGATAGGCAATTAAAAAAATCAAATAATAAAAGAATAAATGCTATTATATGTTAGACATAATAAGTGATATAGGGAAAAAACAGTGTCACAAAATAAAAAGAAATTGAGACTCCTGTATGATCAAATGGAAAGACAAAATTTGGATTAAAATTTGAAGGAGGTGATTGAGATAATGATGGAAATATTTCTAGACAGAAGACAGACTAGAACAAGTGAGGTAAAAAGGGAGCATAGATAGCATATTCCAGGAATGATAAACATACCAGGGTGGTTAGAGCAGAGAAAGAGAAAGAGAGAGAGTGATAGAGAGAGAGTGAGGAGGAAAAAAAAAAAACAGCCAGAAAGGAAATAAACAGATAAGGTTAGACAAGGTCTTATAAGCCAATTCAAGGAATGTGGCTTTTATGTGGAATGGAATGGAAATCACTGGTAAATTCTGATTGACAAACTGATTTGTGTTTTAAAAGGATCACTCTAGTCCTGTTTTGTTGAGGATGGCCTATAGAGGATAAGGATAGAAGTGTGTACTATTAGGTAACTACTTCTGTAATCCCCAAAATAAGTAGCTGTGGCTTAGATGAAGTAAAAGTGTGGGAAAGATCCATTTCTGGATATATTTTGAAACTAAACTTTGTCTCTTGGTGATTGGCTATAACATATGACAGAATGAGAGGATTCAAGAATAAAAGCTCTTTCATCTGGCATTGGAAAAATGGGGTTTCCATGAACTGACCTAAGGAAAAATATAGGTGGAGTATGTCTTAGAGAATCAGCAGTTTTGCTGTTGTTTAATTCAAGATGTAACTATTAGATATTCAAGTGGTAGTGATAGTAAACAGGTGAAAATGTGTGGAATTAGGGATAGAGATGTGAATTTCAAAGTCATTGGCATAAAGGTGCTATTTAAAATCATTACATTGGATGAGATCATCAAAGAATATAGAAAAGGTAGAACAAATAAAAAGATCAAAGACATATCCTATACTTTTCTATATTAACTTAAGAAAAAAAAAGGAGAAAGAAAACTGAAATAGAAGTTCCATCCTAGAACCAAGGAATAGTGTGATCACATAGAAACCAAAGAAAAATGGTGTTATCAAGTAGAAAGGGATAATGAACCATGTCAAATGTTACCAAGAGGGGTGGTAGATTTGGACTAGCAGATGAAGGTTAAAACATGGAGGTATTAGAGACATTTGTTGGGGGGAGGGAGATTGTCACTTAATAGAGTGAAAACCTGATAGATATCAGTTTAGGGCAAAGTTGAAGAAAACAGCAATATAATCTATTGCTTATAGCAGCATTGGTGAAAATGAAAATATAAAGTACAACTGGAGGAGAAAATGGGGTTAAGAATGTAACTTTTAAATGTGAAAGATTTATGAGAAAACTGGATGTTTAAATGTAAACAAAATGTGAGATATGTAGTTATAAATTCTCATTTGTTCTGATTTAAATAAATTGAATAAATTTAATATTGTTTAATATTAAAACTTTACAGTATCAAAGTCTGCTTTAAATAGTTTCATATTAATAAGCCATAAAAGAAAGTTTATTTCTGCTTGAATTTTCAAATGCAATTCCCATTTATTTGTAAACAATTACTGAAAGGTTTAAAAGGACAAAGGCAATAGCATTGAGGTGAAATATACAAAAAGATGCAATTATAAGAAGGGGAGATGGGAATTAGGGAAGAAAACACAGAATGTTTTTGATCAGGGTTCTCCGTGTGCAAAAATGAAAGATATCAATGCTGTTACAAAATAAAATTTCATGTACAAATTGCAAATAAAAAGAATATATATATAGGTTACTTTTCTTTTTAGTCAGATGGAAGAAAAAAATGCTCCTAACCTCCACGGTTAACAAGAAAAACACCTCTTTATATAGCACTTAAGAATAGAATAACAATATGTCTCCCATGGAGAAGCAATGTGATAGGAACTTTGTTCTTGGAAACATCTTAATTGTAAAAATGAAAAATATTCCACATTTGAGATATTCTACTTCTTAGATTTTTTGGTTTTCTGATTTACTGTAATTTCAGCACCACTGTCCAATGAGTCCAAATACCTAATGCTTTTTTTTTTTTTAAAGATTTTATTTATTTATTTGACAGAGCGATCACAAGTAGGCAGAGAGGCAGGCAGAGAGAGAGGAGGAAGCAGGCTCCCTGCTGAACAGAGAGCCTGAAGTGATGCAGGGCTTGATCCCAGGACCCTGGGATCATGACCTGAGCTGAAGGCAGAGGCTTTAACCCACTGAGCCACCCAGGCGCCCCCCTAATACTTTTTACAGAAAACGAATTATTCACATATTTATTTGTATAAGTGCAACTTCTATCTAGAATATCTGTAAAAAATACTCTCCCCAACTAAATCTCTAATCCCCATTCTTTCCTAAATTCTCCTTTAGGAAGATAAAACAAGACTAGTCTAATAGAGCATCCAACTCCCCTTGACACAGAGATTGACTTACAGATAGAAGCATTTAGAACAAATAACATTGGCCATCTTGATCCCCAGAGATATTGTTGAAGTTTTAGTAAAAGTTCAATCTTCTTTTTCTCTGTCTTTTTCTCTCTTCTCTGGATCACTTCCTCTCATCTATTGGCCATTTGATCATCAAAGTAAAAAAAAAAAAAAAAATTTGTGCAGAGTCCACATGAAAATAAAGTAGATCAGCAGGAAAACCATGTAATGGATAACAAAAACCTGTTCTTTGTAAGGTAATTTGACATGCCTTCCCCCAAAATGGAAGGGCTGTAGAAGATATAAATACAGAACAAGATTCACCCAGTATTCAAACTCTTCTGGAAGCATATCTAAAAGGTTTCCAAAAAAATTTTTTTTTAAAGATTTTATTTATTTATTTGACAGACAGAGAGAGAGATCACAAGTAGGTGGAGAGGCAGGCAGAGAGAGAGAGAGGAGGAAGCAGGCTCCCCACTGAGCAGAGAGCCCGATAGGGCTCTGGGATCATGACCCGAGCCGAAGACAGAGGCTTTAACCCACTGAGCTACCCAGGTGCCCCCCCAAAAATTTTTACCATGTATTAGAACATAGAAACAAACTCAAAAATATAAATTGTAATTATCAGGCCATAATTATAATAAGATAAAAATTAATAACAAGGGCCACCTAGGTGGCATAGTCAGCTGACCTCTGACTCCTGTTTCAACTCAGGTCATGAGCTGGGTCATGAGATTGAGCCTTGTGACAGGCTCTGTGCTGGATGCAGAGTCTGTGTAGGACTCTCTCTCTCTCACTCTGCTCCTTCCCCCCCAAAATAAATAAATAAATATTTTTAAAAAGATATAAATTAATAACAAAAAGTATATGTTGAATATTCCCATATACAAAAAGTATATGTTGAATACACAAACACACACACACACACACACACACACACACACACACACATACATACACACACTCATTTGTAGGATATTTTGCTTCCAGTAATAGCAAATTAACTTAATTCAGATCAATCTTCCTGCCAAGAGTAACTGGAAAGTTTGTGTAATGTATTATAAATACTTTTGTAAATCTATTGGCAAATTGCTTGGGAAGAAGGGTCTTGAAAAGCTAAATCCTGGAGAGAAGAAAAACCTAAAAGATGAGTCTGATATTTGACATCCCTTTGTCCTAGGTAGTTGACAATTCTAAAAATGTATCTAATTGCTTAAAAAATTTAGTAGATATTTCAGCAGTTTTATCTAATTACACTTCAAGCCCAGTCAAGAAGGAAGGTCCTTCACTAAGACCACTAAGTACCCTTGCCATAATCTTTACCATAAGTGAAGCCAAAGAGAGAGTTCTTTGCAATTGATCCTGTGACAAGTATATGATTGAGATTAAAACCAGAAAAAGATATTAGAAGAAAAAAAAAAATCACAGGCCAATACATAGGAAATACAAAGACATGGGGAAAAAATCCGAAATTTGAAAAAACCTCATTAATATACAAATCTAACAAAGTGTTAAAACATAAAACACCACTTATTTCCAGTTAACCCAGGACTAAAAGGAAGAATTATTATTCTTGAATTTGTGAAGACATTACGTCTCATTATCTGATTAAAGGGGAAAGAAAACACATGCTTATTTTTATAGATGTAGAAAACTAATTCAATGTGAATCAGTACATTTACATAATATAATGTAAATGCAAAAAATGTAAATGTAATTATGATTTTTAAATTATTAGGAATAAAAACAAACACCCATAAGAATTATAAAGAAATACTATGCACAATTATATACCAAAAAGTTAGATGTCTTAGATGTGAAGGCAAATTCCTAGAAAGGCACAAAACTGATTCAAGAAGACAGAGAAAACCTGAATATACCTATAATGTTCAATGTGGAGTCTGCTTGAAATTCCCTTCCTTTCCTTCTGCCCCTCCCCCTGCTTTTGTTCCTTCGCTCTCTCTAAATGAATAAATAAATAAATAAAATCTTTAGGAAAAAAAAAGGGAATACACATAAATTAAAGCCTAAGCTCAGATGATCTCACAGGTAAATTCTACAAACATTTAATAAGAGTTAATACCGATTCTTCACAAACTTATCCAAAAATTAGAACAGGAAGGATCATGTCCCAGCTCATTCTTTGAAGCCATTATTACCTGATACAAAGCAAACAAACAAATAAAAAACAAAAAAATATGTCATAAGAAAATTGCATACCAATATCTCTCATGAATATGAACACAAAAGCCTCAGTAAAATACTAGCAAACTAAATCCAGCAACATATAAAAATAATTATACATTATGACCAAGTGGGATTCATCTCAGAAATATAAACTTGGTTCAATATAAAAAAAAATGTAACACACAATATCAATACACTATAAAACAAAAAAAAACCACACCAACAGCTCAATAAAACTCACTGGACAAAATCCGGCTCCCTTTCATGATAAAAACTCTCAACAGCTAAGTGTAGAAGAGAACTTCTTCAACCAGATTAAGGGCACCTGTAGAAAACCCAAAGCTAAAATCATATTAATGATTTTACTTTCCTCTCTAAGATAAGGAAAAAAAATCAATGATGTCCTCTCTTGCCATTTTTATTTAACAGTGTGCTGGTGGTCCTAGTCAGAACAATTAGGCAAGAAAAGGAAATACAAGACATTCAATTTAGGAAGGAAGAAGTAAAATTAACTGTATTAAAAAATGACATTATCTTATACATAGAAAATCCTAAGGAATCCACTAAAAATGAGCAGAACTAATAAACACATGTAAGAAGGCTGTAGGATACAATATTAATGTACAAAATTCAATTATATGTCTATAAACTTGCAAAGAAAAATCCAAAAATAGCTGTGTGAATTACTAAAAAAACACAAAACAGAACACTGAATTGTATTTGAAATGGATGAATTGTATGGTATGTGAATTACATCTCAATAGTACTGTCAATAAAAAAAAAGAATACTTACATCTTTATGTAAAGCACCTATAGAAAAGAAATTAAGAAAACAATTCCATTTAAAAGAGCACAAAAAAGAAAAATATTTAAGAATAAATTGAACAAGGTAGTGAAAACCTTTTAGTCCAAAAAATTGTTCTGCAGATCCAATGCAATCTCTAGTAGAATCACAGATGGCTATAGAAATTGACAAGTTGATAAAATTAATATGAAATTTTAAGGGACCCTAAATAGC
Organism: Enhydra lutris kenyoni; assembly: GCF_002288905.1. Taxonomy (NCBI): domain Eukaryota; kingdom Metazoa; phylum Chordata; class Mammalia; order Carnivora; family Mustelidae; genus Enhydra; species Enhydra lutris. The sequence continues at coordinate 102,407 of NW_019154242.1, forward strand.
CAAAACAATAGATTTCCTATATTAAGGTTTTTACAAGCCACTCTATAAATCTGACCTAGGTATCAAAAGACAACAAGAATCTCTCAAAGGTTAATTGTTAAAATATTAAGATTGGTGGGCATTGTACCTGATTGATGCTTTCGGTTTGCATTTCTAGTTAGTCGAAATCTTGTTCTTTTACAATCCAGAAGTGTCTTCTCGCAACTGAAGGGAAATGGATCATGCCTACCTACCATAGCAGACACCTTGGGTCTATTCCATTTTCTCACCTGGTTAAGCATGGCCTTGAGTTCTGAGAACATCCCTTGTACAAGTTAAACCATTTACTCCAGTCTCAAATCCATTCTGAGTGTTTTTTACAAAACAGTCTAGTTCCCTGAATTATTTTTTAGTTACAGATTTCCAACATCAGCAAAAATTAACTTTGTCAAATTCCAATGGACAAATGAAACAGAAAGTGATTTCTGCTTCATGACCAGAGGCCAGATGCCTAGCAAAATATGTCCTGGACTGTGTATGTGTATGTTTATGCATGCCTTTTAATAGTATTTGTTTCTATTTGTCCTTAAAGACAAAACTAAGGGTAGAGAAATATCTAATGACATTTCCCAGATGGCTTTGTTTCTTTAGAATGAGGGCATCACAGCCCACTGTGAATCTGTATTGTGCTTCTTATAAATCCTTTCACTTACATCTAGATCAGCAGCTTGACTCAGTTGCCTGAGGCTACTTAATGCTTAGGCCTGGCAGCTTTACTACTGGAAAGTCTCTGAAAGGGAAGGAAACCAGTTCCTTTAGTAGTTACGTGAGAGACGAAATCAAAGGCTAAGAGCTAAGGTGAAATGCTGAGAGGCGGGAAGGCAGCATGGCTACCTTAAACAGACTGCTGTTGAGACCGAGGGCCTACTACTCCAAAAGTAACTATTAAACAATAATTTACTTTTAAGGGGCAAATAGTAATGAATTTAACTTGAGTATTTAATCCAAGTGATAAATTTTGTCATGATGATCGACTCTATATTTCTTATTTCGAAGGTATGGTCACCTTTATGATGGTTTTGTAAAATGGAGGGTATGAAAATGGATCCTAACCCAATCTCCAATAGCTCTTTCTTCAATAAATATAAATTCCCAAGAAAATAGGAAAGAAGAAAAAGTAGAGATGGAATAAAATCAAATTCATTACTTCTGTTTTTCATTAGGTTCTCTGACAGAGTTTCTGTAGGACAGTTGTGATTTATTTCAGTCTCCGTAATGGATTATAAGAGCTTTGGTTTGTGTTATGTATTGCTCAGTAAATAAAGCAGGTGACCTATTGAGGCTCGTAAATTAAGTCTAGCTTGAACAAACACTTTAATTGAATTGTCCTATGTTATAATACTAGTGCAATTATGAATGTAGTGGCATATACACAGCAAAACATTAAAAAAAAAAAACTATTCAGAAATAGATTATCAAGGTGGCCATTATGATGCAGGCAACACCTGACAGTGTTTTGTCTTTTTAAGAAAAAACACTTCAGAGGTCAATTTCTATTCCTTGAAAACAGAACATTTTCATTGCATAAGTATGGTAAAGCCATTTTATATTTAAGCTCAGTAAACCATGAACAAAATTATTTAAACCATAGAGGTTTAAACATAGCATCCCTCTATTCACCTTAGAACAATCATTCCTTCTGATCTCCAGCCTAAGTACTGGGGCTTCATACTTACTCTTCTCCTATTCTGGCTGTCTTTCAGATAATACCTCAAGCCTGACTTACACACACACACACACACACACACACACACACACACACACAAGCACGCGCACGCGCGCACATACACACACACACACACCAAAAAGAAAACTCTTCAGTTGGGTTCTGATGATAACTTTACCTCAGGGAACTGTAAACCTGCCTACAGCTCTGCAAGGTGCCAAGTAAAAGTGTACTCTATTTCTTTGTGTTCTGTATTTCTCACATAAATTAATGCTACTGGTTTTAGGTCAAATTAAATAATATAAATAACAGAATTATTCTTTTAAAAAAAGATTTTATTTCAGAGAGAGAAGGGGGGCACAAGTGGGAGGGAAGGCAGAGGGAGAGGGAGCAGGGAGCCCAACACTGGCTGGATCCCAGGACTCTGGAATTATGACCTGAACTAAAGGCAGACACTCACCGGCTGAGCCACCCACATGTCCCAATGACAGAATTATTCTGCCACTGAAAAAAGTGGAATAGGGAATTTTAGTGGAATTTAGGGAATTTTGTGGAATGGGGAATTTTAGTGAAATTGAATATGTCAAGATTTTTTAAATCATATTAGCTATCTTACCTAGCAATGTGTATAAATTATACATACAGACTACTTCTAACTTTGTCTTAAATACAGACTTTCTTAGTATTCTCGATCTAAGCTTCTTCCATTAGAAATAGAGACTAGGTGCCACTTACTACTTTTACATTTTGAGTTTACAGGAATTCACTGTAATCCAATCAATTTACTATAAAAAGGAAGGTAAATAAAGTCATATTAAGAACTAAATTGAAAGATTCGATTTTCGTGTACTTGCAGTTTAACAGTACGTTGTCTTGAGACTTATACTCACTTCTTATCACCAAGAGAAAATCATTATAATTGGTTTAATTTTCCTCATATCCATGCTCTTCAGCATCAGCTTAACTAAGGAAATGAAATACTTGTATACTGAAAAGTAAAAAACAGTGATGAAGGAAATAGGTTATAAACATCTCTGTGCAGGTGTTTGTGTAGCTATACATACTCAACGCCTTTGGGTAAACATCAAGGAGTGCGACTGGTTGATCATATGGTGAGAGTATGTTTAGTTTTATGCAGAACTGCCAAACTGTCTTTCAAACTGGCAGTGCCATTTTGCATTCCCACCAGCAACACATGAGAATTCTTAATTGCTCCAAACCTCATTGCAATCTCATGTTGTCAATGGTTTGTATTTTGGTCATTTTTATGTGTGTTGTGCAATCTCATTGTTCTTTTCATTTGAAGTTCCCTGATGACATATGATGCTGAGAAACTTTTCATAAGGTTATATCATCTTGAGTGAAATATCTGTTCAGATGTTCTGTTCATTTAATTTAATTTATTTATTTATTTATTTATTGAGAGAGAAAGCAAGAGCAAGTACAGGGATGGGGGAGGGACAGTAGGATAAGGGGAGAGAGAATCCCAAGCAGGACGGGGGCGGGGTGGGGGGCAGGATAGATCTCACCACTCTGAGATCATGACCTGAGCCGAAATCAAGAGTTGGTCACTTAACTGACTGGACCGCCGAGGAGCCTGGATCTTCTGTTGATTTTCAAAATTGGGTTATCAGTTTCCTTATTCTTGAATTTTAGCTGATCTTTGTATATTTTAGATGCCAGTCCTTTATCATGTATATGTATTGTATTATCTCCTGGTCTACAGCTTATTTTTCCATTCTCTAAAGGCATCTTTCATAGAAAATGTTTAATTTTAATGAAGTCCAAATTATGATTTTTTTTTTCTTTCATGGATTGTACTTTGGTTTTGTATCTAAATAATCATCACCAAACACAAGATCACTTAGATTTCTCCTATGTTGGCTTCTGGATATTTAGCAGTTTTGTATTTTACATTTTTTTTTTATTAGATTTATGACCCAATCTGGGTTAATTTTTGTCAAAATTGCAAGGTCAGTAATGAGATTCATGTTTTTGCATATGCATATCCTGTTTTTGCTACACTAGTTATGGAAAAGACTATCCATTATCTATTGAACTGACTTTTCCTCTTTGTCAAAAATCAATTAATTAAGTTTGTGAGGGTCTATTTCTGGGATTTCTATTCTGTTTCATTGATCTCTTCTTCTATTCTTTTGCCAGTAACTACACTGTCTTGACTACTATAGCTGTGTAGTAAACCTTCAAGTCGGGTAATATTAGGCCTCTAATTTCGTTCTTCTCTTTCAGTATTGTGTTGGCTATTTGGGGTCTTTGGTCTTTCCATGTAAATTTTAATTTTTTAAAAATATTTTGTTTATTTATTTGACAGAGAGAGAGAGCGTGCGCAAGCAGGGGGAGCCGCAGAGGGAAAGGGAGAAGGAGGTTTCTGGCTAAGCAGGGAGCCTGACCTGGGGCTTGAACCGAGGACCCTGGGATCATGACCTGAGCTGAAGTCAGATGCTCAACCAACTGAACCAGGTGCCCCTTCATGTAAACTTTAGAATTAACTTGTCAATATCCACAAAATAACTTGTTAGGATGTTCATTGTGATTGCATTGAACCTATAGAAAAATTTGGGAATAACTGATATCTTGCTAATATTCAGCCTCCCTATCCATGTGTATGTCCACTTACTGAAATTTTTGCTTTCTTTCATCAGCGTTTTAGAGTTTCCTCCAGATGGATCTTACACATATTCCATTAGATTTATACATAATTATATCAAATTTGGGGTGTTAATATAAATAGTATTGTGTTCTTAATTTTGAATTCCAAATTTTTATTGCTGGTACCTGAGAAAAATATTGAAAGTTGCGTAGTAACTTTATATCCGGCAACCTTACTATACTCACTTTTTATTTCAGGAAGGTTTTCTTTTTGTTTGTTTGTTTGTTTTGTTTTGTTTTGTTGAGTTGTCATTTCTTTGGGATTATCTACATAAATACTCATGCCATCTGCAAACAAACCAGTTTTATTTCTTCCTTGCTAATTTTCATATATTTTCTAGCCTTGTTTTGTCTTACTGCATTAGCTAAAATCCTCAGAGCAAAGTTGAATTGGAGAAGTGAGCTGAGTGCTAACATTTTGTGTTCCTGATCTTAGCAGGGAAACATTGAGTTTCTATGCAGCTATAGGGTTATTGTAGCTGCTCTTTATCAAGTGCAGGAAATTCTCCTGTATTCCTAGTTTGCTAAGAATTTTTATTACATATGGGTGTTGGATTTTATTGCATGCTTTATCTATGTCTATTGATATGATCATGCGAGTTTTCTTAATTAATCTGTAAATGTGATAATTTTTACTATAAGAGCAGCCTGCATACCTGGAACAAAGTCTGGTAATGGTGTATGCTTGTTTTTAAACAGTATTGGATTCAATATGCTAATTTTTGTGAGCCTTCTTTTTTTCCCAAAACATATGTTGGGATTGTGTCTTTTGCTACTATTTAAACTTATGGGGGGTGACATTTTTATTTTGGATTGAAAAATGGGGATTCATAGTGTTTAAATGTTCCTTAATTGTATATTCCAGCAAAAATATTTGAAAACCCTACTTTTACTCTCCATTGCAACTGGATTACTGCCCATAAACCCTTCCTGTATAGAATTATGAATCCTCTGTTGCTCCCAAGCAAAAAAATGCCTTTGTTTAGAATTGCTGATGACTTCCGGATGGTTGTACATTGTCTGTGTGAGCCAAATGAAATCAGCAGAAGTCCTGTCTTTGTAAAGTGTAGAGGAGGGTAAGCTTCAGACTTGGAAAGAATGGATGGGGTTTTCAGTTTAAGGGTAAACAGTGACATTAGGTGACATGAAGTGAAGAAACATACATTGAAACAATTATAGTGTTTGCCTGGCTTTTTTCTTCTTTTAATGATATTTTTCTTTTCTTTCACAGAGGTTGAAATTGTACTCTCTTACTCCTTCTGTACTTGACACTGTCTCATGGAGATTATCTTGCTGAGACAATGTTAATCTATATGGTTTCCTTGTACCCAAAACAAATAATAGATTTCAGTCTTTTGTTCTATTTCAAATAAGACTATTAGAGTTCCTAACTATGAACTGTATTAATTCTGCTATAGCTAGAAGGTTTGACAAGTGTTTTTTCATGAAATACGACATACCTTATTAGGTTTACTATTTTTAAAAAATTGAGATATAATTGACATATACCATTATATTAATTTTAGGTGTACAACATAATGATTCTATATTTGTATATACTGCAAAGCAATTACCAAAATAAATATAGCTAACATCTGTCACCACACATAATTAAACATATTTTTCCTCGTGATGAGAACTTTTCAGATCCACTCTGTTAGCAACTTTTAAATATACAATACAGTATTAATTAACGGTAGTCACCATGCTGTGCACATTAAATACCCAGGACTTGTTTCTTTTATAACTGAAATTTGAATTTTGCACCTTTGATCACCTTTTCACCTATTTTTCTCACCTCTATTCCTGACCTCTAGCAATCACCAATCTGTTCTCTGTATCTAGGAGTTCATTTTTGTTTGCTTGTTTCTCTTAGCTTCCACATATAACTGAAATCATAAAATATTTGTCTTTCTCTGTTTGACTCCTTTCCCTTAGCATAATGCCCTCAAGTTTCATCCGTGTTGTCACAAATGGCAAAATGTCCTTTTTCTGTGTCCATATAATATCCCATTGTATATATGTAATTTTCTTTATCCATTTAATTGTCCATAGAGATGATTTTTACATCTATATTTATGAGAGATATTTATCTGTAATTTTGCTTTCTTATAATGTCTGTGTCTGGTTTTGGTATTAGTTAATGCTGGCCTCATAGAGAAAGTTATAGAAGAATTATATTTTTAAAAGGAAAAAAAGATTATATCTATAAATTCTCAATTATTATCCTTAGTTAAGTACTCTCATAATTTAAAATATAATGACATACTCTTAAACTTATATTATAGATCAAGTAGTTATTAAATGTACTTAATCATTGATTATAAATGCATTTTAAATTTAGCTATTCTATCATGCTTTTAAAAACATAGATTGAATTAAAATCATATTCTTGTATGAGAAGTTTCAAACAAAATTAGAGTGCATAACCATTGTTAATTTCCTAAGACCTGAATCAGCATATTCATAATTCTCTACCATAAACTTGTTCATAATAATTTATTTTTCTATTAGAATTATTAATTAGATGTATTACTTCAAAGGGATTCATGTTTGAATTACTATAAATTTAACTAAATTCTTTTGACACATTTCTTTTCTAAGCCTCCCTAAGTGCTGTTTAAGACACTACGTTTTTGAATAATTTGTTACATAGCAATAGGTAAATGATACATTCCCTATGGCCATCTAACTCAGGAAATTGTACTTACGTTAGATATTCCATTTTCTGGTTTGGATACATTTTGTGACTAGACATGGAATATGGTAGCATGCATTTCTCTTGGACCCTAGGGACTGAAGGTACGTCACTACCCACCTCTACTTTAGGAGTAGCTGAGAAACACTTTTCACTAACACAAATGTCTAAAATCATTTATTTAATATGAATTCTGTAACAACTACAATATGCTTATAAATTGCCTGTTTAAAATAATGTCAGGTTGTGTGTTCATCTTTTGTAAACCTTCCTTTAATACTATTTGCTCATTATTTTACTAACTTAACTAATGATTTTCATTAATTAATCCATCATTATAAATATAGCTGTAGTTTCCTCCTTAGTTTTATTTATTTTTAACTTAAAACACATTTATAATGGTCAAAATATAATTTTTACATATATTAATTTATCGGCTAATTTAATGTTCAGAAAGTCTTTTACTGAATCCAAGATTATCCAAATTGTACCATACATGTATTTTTGCATTAAAATAAAAGGAAAATAAATAACATTTTAATCCTATAATTGGGCCCAGTATATAATTTCTATAATTTAGATATGGGTATTCATACCAATACCCAGGATCCCACACATACTCCCAAACATATACACACACATAAATTATCATGTTGCCCTGTTCTGTGAAACATAGAGAACTTTAAGGAAGAGGAATTAAGAATCACCAAGGGACCTGACACCAGATTTTGCTGTTTGGCAAGGACCTGGGAAAGAAGGCAAGGACCTCTGGAAAGGCCTGAGTGGCAGCTAACCGACAGCCAGCAAACAAGTGGGGACCTCAGCCTCAATACCAAAAGCAGCTCTATTGGGCTGACAACCTGAATTGAATTCTCAGAGTTGGCTAGTAAGAGCTCAGCTGCTGATATCTTGATTTTGGCAATGTGAAACCTGAAGCGAAGTAGCCAGCTGTGCCAACCTAACATTTTGAACTACAGAATTGTGAGAATACATTTGTGTTGTTCTAGTCCACTAAATTTGTGGTACTGTTTTGTGGTAGCAATTCAATATTAACAGATTTGGTGATCCGGTGGTCAGGAGACATATGAACCCACACTCCAATTCTTTGACTCCGTTTTACAGTTCCTGCCAAACGGAGCCTGTTACTCAAACTGCTCTCTACCTCTAGTCCTTTTTGTTGTTGTTGCTATTCATTCCGGGGATAAGACACACATTCTACTGATATCAACTGTGGAGATCATGATAAGAGAGAGTACTTATTAGCCATCATGAAGCAAAGAATTCTGCAGTCAAAGATTAGGCATTATTTGGTATCAAAAGAAGGTCATGGGAAGTTAGAAATAAAATTATTTAAGGAAAAATGACATTTTGGAAAAAAATACCTTCTTCCTCCTTAACGTCTCTGAAACATCACTTCAGAGGATAGAGCTCAGTCTTTTGTACTGAGAAACAGGCAATTCTCTAACGGCAAGACTCATCTGCATTCCTATGTATGAAGATAAGAGAACCAACTCTTCTGAATGTTCATGTAGCCATGTTTACACACTTGAAGCAGTCCTTATCAGGAGCTGTAATCTAAAGGGGAAACTTGAAACAGACTTCCAGCTATTAAAGACAAGCTCAATTTATATAGTAAGTTTCCATATTTCACTGGCATTCCAGGTAATACAAATAAAGGTATTAAAAATAAATTTTTAAAATAAGTTAATGGATTTAAAGTTAAGAGATAGAAAGAAATAAAAGTAACAAGGAGTAAGTATAAATATGTGTTTATGTGTGTTCTTCTATTCTGTGTCATTTTCTTAATTATTAAAAAAATTGCCTCCATTAAATAAATTCAAACAAAATAGAAAATAATACATTTAGAGTATGGCATATAATGGATGCTTACTATGTCGTTATCAAATAAAAAGCTTTCAAGGGAATTTGTTATGCATCATGGTGCATTAAAATGAGTGTCTCATAAATTGGAGCTTTAAGCTCTATCAATATGTTTTTCACAAAGAAAGGAAGTGATGGCTCATGTATTCATTTGATTGTCTCTATGAAGAAAATTCAGATCCTAGATATTTCTTTTTTTCATTGAAATTCAATTCATCAATGTATAGTACATCATTAGTTTTTGATATACTATTCAATTATTTATTTATTTATTTATTTTTAATTTATTTATTTATTTGACAGAGATAGAGAGACCAAAAGTAGGCAGAGCAGCAGGTAGAGGGAGAGGGAGAAGCAGACTCCCTGCTGAGCAGGGACACACACACACACACACACACACACACACACACACACACACACTCCCCACACCCCCCTCCACCCGCAGATGTGGGACTCCATCCCAGGACCCTGGGATCATGACCTGAGCTGAAGGCAGAGGCTTTATACCACTGAGCTGCCCAGGCGCCCCTATTCAATGATTTATTAATTGGGTATAACACCTAGTGTTCATCACATCATGGGCTAGGTACTTCTATTAACCATTTTGCTTCATTCCCAAGTTCAAGGCAAATATATTTCAAACAGAACAGAAATAATAGCAGTATTTTGCCAGTAAACATTATGCAAGAGTTATATATTTTTTTCTTAAACTGTTAAAGTTTAATCATTGCTAGGTTTTAGATCTTATTAAATTTTATTTCCTTTATCATTGGAGATTGTATTTTTTCCATTAATATTAATTTTGGTAAATTATATTGATTAATGTTTGAATGTTAAACTTTTAAAAAATATTAAATCCAAATTTTAGATGATGTATGACTCACTTTTACATAATGCTGGAGCTGGAATAATAATATTTCATGCAGAACTTTTTCAAAAACAATAATGTGTGACACTAGTCTATAAATTTTCTTCTTTGAAACACCAAGGTTTTACCCTTAATGATATATTGGACTGTTTATTCATAGAAAATGTCTGTTTCTTTTTTTAAAAGAGGATTTCTCTCCCTAAGATTTGCCTATTTTTTTTCTTTATAAGACATGCACACTTCTATAAATGATTGTAATAAATTTGCTTAATAAATATATAGGACTATTCATATTTTTCTGAGTTCTCTATTTCATCTAAAAAAAACCTGATTCTCTATCTGATATTTTATTTAACCAATTTCTGCTCTTAATTTTATATTACTTTCTTCTGCAATATTATGATTTGATTTGTCCATGTTTTCTTAAATTGTTGAGATGTATGTTTAGATTTCTGAATTTTGTTTAAACTTTCTCTTTTTCCAATATATCTCTTCAGACCATGAAATTCCACCTAGGCTTGGATTTGTAGTACCTCACATATTTTAGCACATACGAGTTTTTATTACTATCCACCTAAACCATTTTCTTTCTATTTGCCTTAAGAGTTATTTAGCACTATCATTCTTTTTCATTTATTTATTTATTTATGAGAGAGGGAGAGAGAGAGGGAGAGAGAGTATGTGAGGGTGGGGGTTGGGGGGACAGAGGGGAAGACAATCTCAAGCAGACTCTGAGCTAAGCATGAAGCCCTTGGATGCCTAACGGACTGGGCCACCTAGGCACCCCAGAAGTATTATTCTTAGTTTCCAAATATATATAGGTATTTTTTCTTTGTATCTTTATTCCACACAACCGTGATAAGATTTAGACATAAATAACAAATTTTTGCTACATTATCTTCCCTGGGATAAAGGTACCTCAATCTCATGTCAATATTTCCATAGGCACCTATGTTTTTCTACTGTCCCAGATTGCAATAAATCGAATCATTTTTCCTTAATTTTACTCAAAGGGTGATATACAAATGGAAATTTTTTTTACTTTTTATGTGATGTCTTTTCCCCATTCTTTCTGAATTTTGTTTTATGCAGGCATATATTAATTTCAAACATGAAAAAGTATATATTTATATACTTATATGAAATTATTACTCATTAAATCTAATGTATAATATAATTTACTCATATTTGTCCTAAATACTTCCTAAACACTAAATATGTCATAGCTTACCAGTAACTAATGAAAGTAAGTCAGGAAAGAATCTAAGTTTTATTAAATTATAATTATAGGGAGATATTAAAAGTCACAAATATTTTTAGATTTCTAATGAAAGAAAAACTGATGCTTCCTAACTAGCAAATATATTAGTTATGAGATAAAAGTGAATGAAGACTGAAGATTTAACCAAAGAAAAACCAAATGCTCAACCAATAAGCTTTGAGTCATACTTCATGTCACAAACAATTGACTCAAAATGAATAATAGAATATAGAGCACCTAAAAGTATGAAACTATAGAAAATGTATAGTAGAAAATCTTTGTGATCTTGTGTTAGGAAAAGATTTCTTAACTATGGCTCCAAAAGCACTATGTAGTGAAGAAAACATTTTTTTTTTTTTGTCTTTAAATTGGACTTCATTAAAATTAAAACTAATGCTATTTGGAAAGACATTTTTTAAGAAAATAAAATATTGAGGCACACACTAGAAGAAATATTTTCAGGTAACACATTTGACAAATGACATGCATCCAGAATATGCTTTAAACTTTTTGTTTGTTTTTAATTTAATTTTATTTTTTCAGTGTTCCAAGATTCACTGTTTATGCACCACATCCAGTACTCCATGCAAAACTTAGAAACTCAATAATAGTAAATCAGTAAATAAGAAATGGACAAGGGGAGACCACATGAAGACTCAACGAGAAGGTAGCCATCTACAAGCAATGGAGAGAGTCCTCGGAATTAATCAACTGATAGCAACACCTTGCTATCAGACTTCCAGACTCTAAAATTGTGAGAGAATTAATTTCTGCTGTTTAAGCCATCCAGTCGTTGGTAGTGTTAATGGCCGTCTCACAAAACCAATATAAAGGTGAGACATATAATTAGCATCTTGATTACAATGGTGGTTTCATGGGTACATAAAAATTACAAAACTTCAAGTTGTACAGTTTAAATGTGTGCCATTTAATGTTTGTCTATTCTTCCATAAAAGCATTTAAAACTTTAGACATTGTAACCCCTGGGGATAAAAATATATTATATGTTTAAAAAAAATAAAATTAATAAAAAAAACAAAAAACAAAAAAAATCTTTAGACATTGTAAAGAAAATCTTTCAAGTAAATAGCCTTCTCTCAATTTTTACTCAATATGTTAAAATTATCCTTTAAACTTTTCTATAAATACATTGATTATTTTGATAAAGCCATATGGAATATAAACTAAAAGTGAAAATTTAATCCTCTCCCTTTGCAACTAACTGCTAAATACCATCGTTATGTTTAAAATGTTATCAAATTGCCAATATGTCAGGATTTTTATGTACAGGGAGTGAAGCACAAATTCTGGAGCCAACTAGGCACAGTTTCAAACTTTGGCCTTAACCATACTCTTTTATGAGGACCTGAACAAGTGATTTTTTCAGATTCCTCATCTTTTGTAACATGAAAGGTAAAATGCCTATCAAAAACTGTTTAAGAAACTAACCATCAAAGGATCTGTCCTTGTTGCTCAACGATAGTTTCCTTTTCTTTTACTCTTTCTTTTTTCTATTTCCTCTTTTTCTTAGCATCTTTCTTTTTTCTTGTTCTCTATCCAATGCCTAATGTTTATGAATACTGATTTAATTTAATTTCCTCAGAAAAATCTCATTATATCTGCCTCTCTTCTGTTTTCTAAGCAAGGTACATGTACATCTTTGGAAAGCATCATATAAAACATTGATTAATAAGGCCCTTAGACTTTAAAATGTCATTAAAAAAAGATAAGTGATGAGAGCGATCCATTTTTAGTTTGCAATGTATGGAAAGCATTTTAGTTTATTCAATAGTAATCAACAGTCTCTGCACTGTTATTTACTGATTGCCATTACATCTTCCTAAGGGGCCTGAGTAGAGATTAAGTGCTTCATAGAAAAGTTACACAGCCTGAGCCTGAAGGCATTTCATAATGAAGGTAAAATTAGAGAGACAGTATTTTTGACATCTGTAGGAATCACATTTTGCAAATATAGCTTAACATTCTGGGATTTTTTTTTTTTCCCCTTCAAATTCAGTTTTGCCTCAAACCTCTGTAGATACTGTAAGAGTAAAACTGTCAGCATGGTTGGTTTTCTCAGAATAAATCCAAATCTCCCTTCTGAGTTCCTGACAGACATGTTTTTCATTTTCCTGTGGACTGAAATAGGTAGAAACCACAATACCTTTTCCCATTAGTATAAATGCTATCTGATGACTCTTGGGTTCACATCCTTCTTTAGCAAAGATAAAGAGGAGAAAAGGAATACTCTCGGGAAAAAATTCAAACTGAATACAAACTTTCTTTCTTTTTCTTGATCCCTGCAAACCTTTTTAGAATAATGCAAATAACTATTATTTCAAAATCAAATGGAAAACTGGGGCAGGAAATAATCCGCATGAACCCGAACATCTTATAATTCCAGAAAATAAGGTCATACTCAAAAATAAAAATGAGAAAACAAGCATCTTTAATGGGGGTATGTCAAAAGGTTTCATTTTCAGTTAAAAATGATCTATTAAGATCGCCTCACTAATTGATATAAATGAAACTTAGTAACATAACATTTTAATAATTGGGAAACTAGGTGAGGTGTATTTGGGAAGGAATTCTGCTATCTTTGTAATTTTTCCATAAACTAGTCTAAAATTTAAAAGTTTAGTACAAAAAGAAACAAGAGTATTTAAACACACAGATTTTTAAAAATAACATTTGCATTGGGCTTACCGTTAAATCTAGTACTAGTCAATACATACATATATTTTTTTTAACTTAGGAAACCGGATTATACATACATATCCTCTACAGACTTAAAGAGAATATACCTATAATTTTCAAGTGTTCCTCTAAACAAGTCAAATTCATTATTATTTTTATAAAGGAACATTAACACTTCAAGATAGAGTAAATATCCTTTCTTTTGCCCATCATTTTTCATTTTTTGTTTTCTGTGTAAGAAATGGATTATGATAATAGAAACAGTTCTCACTATTTATGGTTCAGAAGGACCTGCAGCAGAAATGAAGTAATAATAGGTAAAATTTTTCTGAAGCCTCTAGGGCTTAAAATATTCTCATTCACAGTGGTTTTATTCATTGTGGCACACTGAACAATGTATATGTAAAAAAGTAGTTGATTGGAATATGCCATAAATTCAGTTTGAAAGCCTAATTTCAAAAGTTATGGCCCAAACTCTGAGAAAGCTATGGAAACTTTATTATTTGGAAATAACAATATGATAAAGTCCAAGCTTTTGGAATGTGTAATCCATAGAACAGAAGCCTTCTGAAATGCCATATATTACTTTTTGGATATCAGAACCATATATTTTTATATGAATAGTTCCTAGGAGTCTGACATTAGCAAAATCTGTGTGTAACATTGTTCAGTCCAATATTTCCCAAACTGATTTAACTATAAGATGCTTTTTCAGTCAATAGTTATTAACCTTGTACAAATATGATTTTCATGGAACATGACTGGAGAAATGTTACCATGTTAGAGAACTCATGGGCTCTAAAAACTGAGAGACTAGAAATGACATGTAATACCTTTTTGGAAATGAGAAATTCACTTACATATTCCTAGCGTTAGCTTAATCAGATGTAAAATGGATATAATAACACCTATCACAAAGAACCATGAAAATAATTTAATAAATGCAAAGGTATGCAAATAAATTTATGTCTCTGTATGTCTGTGTATTTAAGTCTTACTTATATTAGGATTAATGATATTTTTAAAAATCATATGTATGAAAATACATATACACTAGCATTTTGAAAGTGAAAATGGGATAGACATTCTTAGAAATTGTCTAATTTTCATGTATGTGAAGTGCCAGTATTTTATAATTGATATAGATTTCCCATCCTATTTAATTATCCTGAATTCAATATATGTATCCAGCAATTTTTCTTCTGTCTTGTACTCTAATGTTTATTGGCTAATTTTCCCAAGCTGCAGTGATTTTTTTGGAATTGATCATAATATCCAAAGACTCACCAATTACCTGGTGATCTGTGCCTTCTATTCATTTAAACATTTCTTTGCATTTATGTGAACATTGAGTGTGAAATGCTTCCTGTGTTTCACTGAGGTAATCTTATCAATTATAACATCTGTGTCAGCCACTATGAGTGAAAATTATTGGTTAAAATAAAATTTTTTTATTTTACTACTTTGATTTATTTTTTTACTACTTTGATGTAGCTACTTAGCAAAGAAGCCAGAAATTGTAAACAAAACATATTGTTGGTAATTCTGAACTCATGAAACTGTTGAGAGCATTTTGAGTATAATGTGTGAATGATAACAATATAAAAATAGCACAATTTTTCTAGTTCCCATTAACTAAAAAAGTAAAAATACAGAGAATCCATGGGGAAAATGTATCAAAAGTGTTATAAGATTATCTGTAAGATTATCCTTCTACCTGTCTGTCCATCTATTATTTTCTTACACATACATGAATGCATATGTATATGTGTATGCATGCATACTTTATATTTAGTTATATTTAGAAAGATATAAGTAAATACGTATGTACTTAACATTCTCCCCCTCTTTATAAACATTTCAGGATTTAGACTATTATAATGAATCAGAGGGCTAACCCTGTCTGAGATTGTGCTAAATGGGGTCTATAGATATCAATTTTTGTTACAGCTTTTATCATTTTCAATTATTTAATAAATAATTGAATTAATAACGTATTCTCAATGTCTCAAAAGTCACAGATCTAGAATTGGAGATTCTGTTAATTTTGATTACCCTAGACAAAGGAAATTGGAAGAAAAATTGTAGTAAACTAAAATAGCAGTGTTAGATGAAAATTAAAAAATCATCAAATGTATCTTGTATAAAGATACGTTTATATCTTGATCTCTATCCAAGTTTGTAGAAATAAAGAAAACCTCAGTTATTTGGTGTTTGAATGTATCCTGGTCTTTAGGTATGTCACACTGAATTTATCCTATGTGTGTAGAGAAAATTACTATTGAGTTAGGAAAAAATTTCTCCATAATCAAGCTAGATTTTCATAAAGGAGAAATGATATACTATAAAATAAGGATTACAGTAAAATCCAGATGTGAATACTGTGTCTCACTTAATGGCTACATGTCCTCCATTAAGTAACTTATCCATCTAAACCTTCTTAGCATCATATTTAAAATGAGTATAATAATAGATTAACCTCCTAAAGTATGGCTGTAATGGTGAAAATAGACACAATTTAAAATGGGCTTAGCTTAATAAAATGTGTTGTATGAAATGAATTCCAAATAAATACCATTTCTAAAAATAATGGTGAGAAAAAGTAAGTCAATTCCAATTCAGCTACATTTTTATGAAGTTATTGAAGGATAAGTATAGAAACTGATTTAGAGATTGTTTCATATATGAATTCACTGTGAATTATAAAAATTACCAGGTATAATTAATCTCATAAGTCAATTTTACTAAGTTATGAGTTGTTTCAGACATTTGACTACATACTATTTTGGGGTGTGTCCCTGAAGATGCTTCCTAATGGATTTACAATTCAATCAGTGAATTCATTAAAGTGGCATTTAATCCACTGAGTGGGGCAATTGAGGGCCTGAAGTAGAGGAGGGAAGAATTCACCTACTGTTCTGCAAGACTGATTGAGCTGTGTCATCAGTCTGACCTCAGATTGGGATTTGAACCATCAGCTCCTCTGGTTCTTAGGACTTTGAGGTTTGAGAACTTCTTGGTTTTCTTTGTATTTGGACTAAATTTCACTACTGGCTTTCCTGGGTTTCCTGCTTGCTTTTTAGAAAGCTGACTGTGGGATTCTCAGCCTCCATAACCACATGAGCTAATTCCTTATGATAATCTCTTTCTCTGTGTGTATTCTGTTTTATCCTGCAGAATCTTGACTAATACAGATTTTGGTGCCAGGAGTGGTTCTAGAGGAACAGAATGTTAAGGGTAAGTTTTTAAAGTTAGGTTAACAGGGTTCTAGAATTGATGCTCTGATTAGAGTTAAAGATGATAATGACTTTATTTTTAGTAGTAAAGAGTTCACTGATAGTCCATATCTTCATCTAACAATAAAGATATGCCAAATGTCTGCATTGGATGCTACTAATCAATTACTTGTAAGAAGTAAGGAGCAGGGTAACTTTGTAAATGATGCTTTTGAAGATTTTTAGAAAACCAATATAAGTTTGGCTGTAATGGAGGATAGTAGGAAGAAAGGCTGACAGGGGTAAGGGAATCCATCCTAAGAGGAAACTACTCTTAAAAGGAAAAAGACCCCATCCTGTTTATTCTACACCACCCTGAAAGGAGCCCTCCATCCTTCCCAACCTGAGAGGTAGATGAGCAGGTGGACAAAGACCTGATTTGGTGACAGATCAAATCAGATTAAAGCAGCCCATCAACAATCTCATAAAAGCATTAGACTTAGAAAGACCCAAAGACAACCCTCTTAGGCCCTTTCCCTCTTTGGGAAATTTGTGCTATTACCCAATAAACTTTGCTTTGTTGCCCATCACTCTTGGTCTGGTCTACCTCTTCATTCTTCAAAGTGGAATGACCAAGAACCATGGACACTATAGGAAAAAAAAAAAAATCCTGAAACACCTGGTGGCCCCTAATGTCACTGTACAGAGTGGTTAAGATAAGAATGAGTTCAGGGATTCAAATTCCCAGGTAAAGCACTAGTAAATGACCTAAGAGTTTCTAAATGTGTCTTGAAGATCTTTACCTCCTATGGGGCTGAGATTGTTAATTATTAAATGCAAAATGTTCCCTCAAGACTGGTTGAATGATAAGCCAAGTTGAGCTTCCAGCTTCACAGGATGTTTATTATCTATGTGAGGGCATTGACTGGGAAAGAATGGATCTTTCTAGTTGGAATGGGGATTTATCGGAAGACTCTGATGAGGCCAGGTACATCTAAATTCTGACAGTGGAAGAAACCTCTCCACCTTCAGTAGAACCAGCTTCCCCACCCTCATCAGAAGTGATGTCCACAGTCTCTCCACCCTCTTCTGAGGGGATTAACCTTCTGTTCACTGAAGAAACTGTAATGGCATCCCCTGAGTCAGTTACTTTGTAGGGCAATGAAGATTCTTCGCAGGATCCCTGCCTTACTACCCCTCTTTGTTTTTAGACCTTTTGTTTTGGATTCCAGTCTCAGCATGCCCCTAAAGTTAAAGTACAAAATGTGACCCATAAAGAGTTGTTATACTTTCCACAATAACTACTTGAGTTTTCAAATATATAGAAGTTAGAAAACCAGGGACCATATATGGGGGGTGGGGATATAATGGTGTGGTATGATCCTGGAAAGAACATAAAGTTGGATCGGGCTGAATTTATTGATATGGCCTCACTTAGCAGAGATTCTGTGTTTAATGTTGTAGCTCTGGAAGTTAGAAGGGCACTAACTATTTGGTTGGTTGGCTGAATATCATGGGTCAAATGTGAGAAAATTGGAAATTTCAGACCTGCCTCAATTTGACATAGAAGAAGAGATTCAGCTTAATGAGACTGTAATGTGAAGGTGGACTTCTCATCTAAGGCCTACTCAACCACACTGGAAAGGTCCAGAAAAAATACATTTGCCACTGATAAATGGCACTGATTAAAAATACATTTGCCAGTGATAAATAATTGCATGAGGGGAGCAAGTCCCAGAATCCTTGAAGAGTTCTGTCATCACTCTTCTCTCTAGGCCGGATCTCAAGAGGGTAACTACAATCACTGAATTGGGAAAACGAAATGCAATAAAAGTAATTAGATCCCTAGGTATCAGGGGCCACGTGGTGGCACTCAACAGACATAGGCAAGGAGGATATGATTCACCATAATGGACAGCAGAGTCAAAGTAGAAATCAAAATAGTCCAGCTCTCACAGACCTCTGGCATTTGGTATTTGATCACGGTATCCCAGGAAGTGAAATAAAAAGCTCACTAAATTATTACTTAATCTGTATAAGCATTAAAGTTCTATGTCAAGTGAGCAAAAATCTAATCTGCATTATAAAAGCAGTGTCATGATCCCTGACTTGAGCCAGTTTACCACCTAAATGTCCTTGAATGAAGGGAAGGCTAGGACTGTTAGAGAAAAGACTTCATTAAACTGCCCAAAATTTATACTGTTCACCTTTCTCCTAGCCTTTGCCAAAGACACCTACAGCCTTTACCAAGGACACTGTGCATTGGGGAAAAAGGAAAGAATCAGGACTTCTGGGAACAACTGGACATTATGAACTGAAAATAATTCCAAAATACTCCAAAACATCACTCTGGCCCACCAGACAGAGTAGGGTCTTAAAGCAGCCATCAGTGGAGTTTCAGCTCAGGTCCACCTCACAGTGGGCCCGGTGGTTTCCAAGACCCTTCCTGTGTTGTTTCTCCCCCTAGTTCTAGAATTCATAAGTGAACAGACATGCTCAGCAGCTGACAGAATTCCACATTGTTTCATTCACCTGTAGAGTGAGAGCCATTATCATGGGAAAGAAAATGAAAGCCACTAGAGTTTCCTCTACCTAATATATTAGGTAGAGGAAACTCTAGTGGCTTTCATTTTCTTTCCCATGATAATGGCTCTCACTCTACAGGTGAATGAAACAATGTGGAATTCTGTCAGCTGCTGAGCATGTCTGTTCACTTATGAATTCTAGAACTAGGGGGAGAAACAACACAGGAAGGGTCTTGGAAACCACCGGGCCCACTGTGAGGTGGACCTGAGCTGAAACTCCACTGATGGCTGCTTTAAGACCCTACTCTGTCTGGTGGGCCAGAGTGATGTTTTGGAGTATTTTGGAATTATTTTCAGTTCATAATGTCCAGTTGTTCCCAGAAGTCCTGATTCTTTCCTTTTTCCCCAATGCACAGTGTCCTTGGTAAAGGCTGTAGGTGTCTTTGGCAAAGGCTAGGAGAAAGGTGAACAGTATAAATTTTGGGCAGTTTAATGAAGTCTTTTCTCTAACAGTCCTAGCCTTCCCTTCATTCAAGGACATTTAGGTGGTAAACTGGCTCAAGTCAGGGATCATGACACTGCTTTTATAATGCAGATTAGATTTTTGCTCACTTGACATAGAACTTTAATGCTTATACAGATTAAGTAATAATTTAGTGAGCTTTTTATTTCACTTCCTGGGATACCGTGATCAAATACCAAATGCCAGAGGTCTGTGAGAGCTGGACTATTTTGATTTCTACTTTGACTCTGCTGTCCATTATGGTGAATCATATCCTCCTTGCCTATGTCTGTTGAGTGCCACCACGTGGCCCCTGATACCTAGGGATCTAATTACTTTTATTGCATTTCGTTTTCCCAATTCAGTGATTGTAGTTACCCTCTTGAGATCCGGCCTAGAGAGAAGAGTGATGACAGAACTCTTCAAGGATTCTGGGACTTGCTCCCCTCATGCAATTATTTATCACTGGCAAATGTATTTTTAATCAGTGCCATTTATCAGTGGCAAATGTATTTTTTCTGGACCTTTCCAGTGTGGTTGAGTAGGCCTTAGATGAGAAGTCCACCTTCACATTACAGTCTCATTAAGCTGAATCTCTTCTTCTATGTCAAATTGAGGCAGGTCTGAAATTTCCAATTTTCTCACATTTGACCCATGATATTCAGCCAACCAACCAAATAGTTAGTGCCCTTCTAACTTCCAGAGCTACAACATTAAACACAGAATCTCTGCTAAGTGAGGCCATATCAATAAATTCAGCCCGATCCAACTTTATGTTCTTTCCAGGATCATACCACACCATTATATCCCCACCCCCCATATATGGTCCCTGGTTTTCTAACTTCTATATATTTGAAAACTCAAGTAGTTATTGTGGAAAGTATAACAACTCTTTATGGGTCACATTTTGTACTTTAACTTTAGGGGCATGCTGAGACTGGAATCCAAAACAAAAGGTCTAAAAACAAAGAGGGGTAGTAAGGCAGGGATCCTGCGAAGAATCTTCATTGCCCTACAAAGTAACTGACTCAGGGGATGCCATTACAGTTTCTTCAGTGAACAGAAGGTTAATCCCCTCAGAAGAGGGTGGAGAGACTGTGGACATCACTTCTGATGAGGGTGGGGAAGCTGGTTCTACTGAAGGTGGAGAGGTTTCTTCCACTGTCAGAATTTAGATGTACCTGGCCTCATCAGAGTCTTCCGATAAATCCCCATTCCAACTAGAAAGATCCATTCTTTCCCAGTCAATGCCCTCACATAGATAATAAACATCCTGTGAAGCTGGAAGCTCAACTTGGCTTATCATTCAACCAGTCTTGAGGGAACATTTTGCATTTAATAATTAACAATCTCAGCCCCATAGGAGGTAAAGATCTTCAAGACACATTTAGAAACTCTTAGGTCATTTACTAGTGCTTTACCTGGGAATTTGAATCCCTGAACTCATTCTTATCTTAACCACTCTGTACAGTGACATTAGGGGCCACCAGGTGTTTCAGGATTTTTTTTTTTTTCCTATAGTGTCCATGGTTCTTGGTCATTCCACTTTGAAGAATGAAGAGGTAGACCAGACCAAGAGTGATGGGCAACAAAGCAAAGTTTATTGGGTAATAGCACAAATTTCCCAAAGAGGGAAAGGGCCTAAGAGGGTTGTCTTTGGGTCTTTCTAAGTCTAATGCTTTTATGAGATTGTTGATGGGCTGCTTTAATCTGATTTGATCTGTCACCAAATCAGGTCTTTGTCCACCTGCTCATCTACCTCTCAGGTTGGGAAGGATGGAGGGCTCCTTTCAGGGTGGTGTAGAATAAACAGGATGGGGTCTTTTTCCTTTTAAGAGTAGTTTCCTCTTAGGATGGATTCCCTTACCCCTGTCAGCCTTTCTTCCTACTATCCTCCATTACAGCCAAACTTATATTGGTTTTCTAAAAATCTTCAAAAGCATCATTTACAAAGTTACCCTGCTCCTTACTTCTTACAAGTAATTGATTAGTAGCATCCAATGCAGACATTTGGCATATCTTTATTGTTAGATGAAGATATGGACTATCAGTGAACTCTTTACTACTAAAAATAAAGTCATTATCATCTTTAACTCTAATCAGAGCATCAATTCTAGAACCCTGTTAACCTAACTTTAAAAACTTACCCTTAACATTCTGTTCCTCTAGAACCACTCCTGGCACCAAAATCTGTATTAGTCAAGATTCTGCAGGATAAAACAGAATACACACAGAGAAAGAGATTATCATAAGGAATTAGCTCATGTGGTTATGGAGGCTGAGAATCCCACAGTCAGCTTTCTAAAAAGCAAGCAGGAAACCCAGGAAAGCCAGTAGTGAAATTTAGTCCAAATACAAAGAAAACCAAGAAGTTCTCAAACCTCAAAGTCCTAAGAACCAGAGGAGCTGATGGTTCAAATCCCAATCTGAGGTCAGACTGATGACACAGCTCAATCAGTCTTGCAGAACAGTAGGTGAATTCTTCCCTCCTCTACTTCAGGCCCTCAATTGCCCCACTCAGTGGATTAAATGCCACTTTAATGAATTCACTGATTGAATTGTAAATCCATTAGGAAGCATCTTCAGGGACACACCCCAAAATAGTATGTAGTCAAATGTCTGAAACAACTCATAACTTAGTAAAATTGACTTATGAGATTAATTATACCTGGTAATTTTTATAATTCACAGTGAATTCATATATGAAACAATCTCTAAATCAGTTTCTATACTTATCCTTCAATAACTTCATAAAAATGTAGCTGAATTGGAATTGACTTACTTTTTCTCACCATTATTTTTAGAAATGGTATTTATTTGGAATTCATTTCATACAACACATTTTATTAAGCTAAGCCCATTTTAAATTGTGTCTATTTTCACCATTACAGCCATACTTTAGGAGGTTAATCTATTATTATACTCATTTTAAATATGATGCTAAGAAGGTTTAGATGGATAAGTTACTTAATGGAGGACATGTAGCCATTAAGTGAGACACAGTATTCACATCTGGATTTTACTGTAATCCTTATTTTATAGTATATCATTTCTCCTTTATGAAAATCTAGCTTGATTATGGAGAAATTTTTTCCTAACTCAATAGTAATTTTCTCTACACACATAGGATAAATTCAGTGTGACATACCTAAAGACCAGGATACATTCAAACACCAAATAACTGAGGTTTTCTTTATTTCTACAAACTTGGATAGAGATCAAGATATAAACGTATCTTTATACAAGATACATTTGATGATTTTTTAATTTTCATCTAACACTGCTATTTTAGTTTACTACAATTTTTCTTCCAATTTCCTTTGTCTAGGGTAATCAAAATTAACAGAATCTCCAATTCTAGATCTGTGACTTTTGAGACATTGAGAATACGTTATTAATTCAATTATTTATTAAATAATTGAAAATGATAAAAGCTGTAACAAAAATTGATATCTATAGACCCCATTTAGCACAATCTCAGACAGGGTTAGCCCTCTGATTCATTATAATAGTCTAAATCCTGAAATGTTTATAAAGAGGGGGAGAATGTTAAGTACATACGTATTTACTTATATCTTTCTAAATATAACTAAATATAAAGTATGCATGCATACACATATACATATGCATTCATGTATGTGTAAGAAAATAATAGATGGACAGACAGGTAGAAGGATAATCTTACAGATAATCTTATAACACTTTTGATACATTTTCCCCATGGATTCTCTGTATTTTTACTTTTTTAGTTAATGGGAACTAGAAAAATTGTGCTATTTTTATATTGTTATCATTCACACATTATACTCAAAATGCTCTCAACAGTTTCATGAGTTCAGAATTACCAACAATATGTTTTGTTTACAATTTCTGGCTTCTTTGCTAAGTAGCTACATCAAAGTAGTAAAAAAATAAATCAAAGTAGTAAAATAAAAAAATTTTATTTTAACCAATAATTTTCACTCATAGTGGCTGACACAGATGTTATAATTGATAAGATTACCTCAGTGAAACACAGGAAGCATTTCACACTCAATGTTCACATAAATGCAAAGAAATGTTTAAATGAATAGAAGGCACAGATCACCAGGTAATTGGTGAGTCTTTGGATATTATGATCAATTCCAAAAAAATCACTGCAGCTTGGGAAAATTAGCCAATAAACATTAGAGTACAAGACAGAAGAAAAATTGCTGGATACATATATTGAATTCAGGATAATTAAATAGGATGGGAAATCTATATCAATTATAAAATACTGGCACTTCACATACATGAAAATTAGACAATTTCTAAGAATGTCTATCCCATTTTCACTTTCAAAATGCTAGTGTATATGTATTTTCATACATATGATTTTTAAAAATATCATTAATCCTAATATAAGTAAGACTTAAATACACAGACATACAGAGACATAAATTTATTTGCATACCTTTGCATTTATTAAATTATTTTCATGGTTCTTTGTGATAGGTGTTATTATATCCATTTTACATCTGATTAAGCTAACGCTAGGAATATGTAAGTGAATTTCTCATTTCCAAAAAGGTATTACATGTCATTTCTAGTCTCTCAGTTTTTAGAGCCCATGAGTTCTCTAACATGGTAACATTTCTCCAGTCATGTTCCATGAAAATCATATTTGTACAAGGTTAATAACTATTGACTGAAAAAGCATCTTATAGTTAAATCAGTTTGGGAAATATTGGACTGAACAATGTTACACACAGATTTTGCTAATGTCAGACTCCTAGGAACTATTCATATAAAAATATATGGTTCTGATATCCAAAAAGTAATATATGGCATTTCAGAAGGCTTCTGTTCTATGGATTACACATTCCAAAAGCTTGGACTTTATCATATTGTTATTTCCAAATAATAAAGTTTCCATAGCTTTCTCAGAGTTTGGGCCATAACTTTTGAAATTAGGCTTTCAAACTGAATTTATGGCATATTCCAATCAACTACTTTTTTACATATACATTGTTCAGTGTGCCACAATGAATAAAACCACTGTGAATGAGAATATTTTAAGCCCTAGAGGCTTCAGAAAAATTTTACCTATTATTACTTCATTTCTGCTGCAGGTCCTTCTGAACCATAAATAGTGAGAACTGTTTCTATTATCATAATCCATTTCTTACACAGAAAACAAAAAATGAAAAATGATGGGCAAAAGAAAGGATATTTACTCTATCTTGAAGTGTTAATGTTCCTTTATAAAAATAATAATGAATTTGACTTGTTTAGAGGAACACTTGAAAATTATAGGTATATTCTCTTTAAGTCTGTAGAGGATATGTATGTATAATCCGGTTTCCTAAGTTAAAAAAAATATATGTATGTATTGACTAGTACTAGATTTAACGGTAAGCCCAATGCAAATGTTATTTTTAAAAATCTGTGTGTTTAAATACTCTTGTTTCTTTTTGTACTAAACTTTTAAATTTTAGACTAGTTTATGGAAAAATTACAAAGATAGCAGAATTCCTTCCCAAATACACCTCACCTAGTTTCCCAATTATTAAAATGTTATGTTACTAAGTTTCATTTATATCAATTAGTGAGGCGATCTTAATAGATCATTTTTAACTGAAAATGAAACCTTTTGACATACCCCCATTAAAGATGCTTGTTTTCTCATTTTTATTTTTGAGTATGACCTTATTTTCTGGAATTATAAGATGTTCGGGTTCATGCGGATTATTTCCTGCCCCAGTTTTCCATTTGATTTTGAAATAATAGTTATTTGCATTATTCTAAAAAGGTTTGCAGGGATCAAGAAAAAGAAAGAAAGTTTGTATTCAGTTTGAATTTTTTCCCGAGAGTATTCCTTTTCTCCTCTTTATCTTTGCTAAAGAAGGATGTGAACCCAAGAGTCATCAGATAGCATTTATACTAATGGGAAAAGGTATTGTGGTTTCTACCTATTTCAGTCCACAGGAAAATGAAAAACATGTCTGTCAGGAACTCAGAAGGGAGATTTGGATTTATTCTGAGAAAACCAACCATGCTGACAGTTTTACTCTTACAGTATCTACAGAGGTTTGAGGCAAAACTGAATTTGAAGGGGAAAAAAAAAAAATCCCAGAATGTTAAGCTATATTTGCAAAATGTGATTCCTACAGATGTCAAAAATACTGTCTCTCTAATTTTACCTTCATTATGAAATGCCTTCAGGCTCAGGCTGTGTAACTTTTCTATGAAGCACTTAATCTCTACTCAGGCCCCTTAGGAAGATGTAATGGCAATCAGTAAATAACAGTGCAGAGACTGTTGATTACTATTGAATAAACTAAAATGCTTTCCATACATTGCAAACTAAAAATGGATCGCTCTCATCACTTATCTTTTTTTAATGACATTTTAAAGTCTAAGGGCCTTATTAATCAATGTTTTATATGATGCTTTCCAAAGATGTACATGTACCTTGCTTAGAAAACAGAAGAGAGGCAGATATAATGAGATTTTTCTGAGGAAATTAAATTAAATCAGTATTCATAAACATTAGGCATTGGATAGAGAACAAGAAAAAAGAAAGATGCTAAGAAAAAGAGGAAATAGAAAAAAGAAAGAGTAAAAGAAAAGGAAACTATCGTTGAGCAACAAGGACAGATCCTTTGATGGTTAGTTTCTTAAACAGTTTTTGATAGGCATTTTACCTTTCATGTTACAAAAGATGAGGAATCTGAAAAAATCACTTGTTCAGGTCCTCATAAAAGAGTATGGTTAAGGCCAAAGTTTGAAACTGTGCCTAGTTGGCTCCAGAATTTGTGCTTCACTCCCTGTACATAAAAATCCTGACATATTGGCAATTTGATAACATTTTAAACATAACGATGGTATTTAGCAGTTAGTTGCAAAGGGAGAGGATTAAATTTTCACTTTTAGTTTATATTCCATATGGCTTTATCAAAATAATCAATGTATTTATAGAAAAGTTTAAAGGATAATTTTAACATATTGAGTAAAAATTGAGAGAAGGCTATTTACTTGAAAGATTTTCTTTACAATGTCTAAAGATTTTTTTTGTTTTTTGTTTTTTTTATTAATTTTATTTTTTTTAAACATATAATATATTTTTATCCCCAGGGGTTACAATGTCTAAAGTTTTAAATGCTTTTATGGAAGAATAGACAAACATTAAATGGCACACATTTAAACTGTACAACTTGAAGTTTTGTAATTTTTATGTACCCATGAAACCACCATTGTAATCAAGATGCTAATTATATGTCTCACCTTTATATTGGTTTTGTGAGACGGCCATTAACACTACCAACGACTGGATGGCTTAAACAGCAGAAATTAATTCTCTCACAATTTTAGAGTCTGGAAGTCTGATAGCAAGGTGTTGCTATCAGTTGATTAATTCCGAGGACTCTCTCCATTGCTTGTAGATGGCTACCTTCTCGTTGAGTCTTCATGTGGTCTCCCCTTGTCCATTTCTTATTTACTGATTTACTATTATTGAGTTTCTAAGTTTTGCATGGAGTACTGGATGTGGTGCATAAACAGTGAATCTTGGAACACTGAAAAAATAAAATTAAATTAAAAACAAACAAAAAGTTTAAAGCATATTCTGGATGCATGTCATTTGTCAAATGTGTTACCTGAAAATATTTCTTCTAGTGTGTGCCTCAATATTTTATTTTCTTAAAAAATGTCTTTCCAAATAGCATTAGTTTTAATTTTAATGAAGTCCAATTTAAAGACAAAAAAAAAAAAATGTTTTCTTCACTACATAGTGCTTTTGGAGCCATAGTTAAGAAATCTTTTCCTAACACAAGATCACAAAGATTTTCTACTATACATTTTCTATAGTTTCATACTTTTAGGTGCTCTATATTCTATTATTCATTTTGAGTCAATTGTTTGTGACATGAAGTATGACTCAAAGCTTATTGGTTGAGCATTTGGTTTTTCTTTGGTTAAATCTTCAGTCTTCATTCACTTTTATCTCATAACTAATATATTTGCTAGTTAGGAAGCATCAGTTTTTCTTTCATTAGAAATCTAAAAATATTTGTGACTTTTAATATCTCCCTATAATTATAATTTAATAAAACTTAGATTCTTTCCTGACTTACTTTCATTAGTTACTGGTAAGCTATGACATATTTAGTGTTTAGGAAGTATTTAGGACAAATATGAGTAAATTATATTATACATTAGATTTAATGAGTAATAATTTCATATAAGTATATAAATATATACTTTTTCATGTTTGAAATTAATATATGCCTGCATAAAACAAAATTCAGAAAGAATGGGGAAAAGACATCACATAAAAAGTAAAAAAAATTTCCATTTGTATATCACCCTTTGAGTAAAATTAAGGAAAAATGATTCGATTTATTGCAATCTGGGACAGTAGAAAAACATAGGTGCCTATGGAAATATTGACATGAGATTGAGGTACCTTTATCCCAGGGAAGATAATGTAGCAAAAATTTGTTATTTATGTCTAAATCTTATCACGGTTGTGTGGAATAAAGATACAAAGAAAAAATACCTATATATATTTGGAAACTAAGAATAATACTTCTGGGGTGCCTAGGTGGCCCAGTCCGTTAGGCATCCAAGGGCTTCATGCTTAGCTCAGAGTCTGCTTGAGATTGTCTTCCCCTCTGTCCCCCCAACCCCCACCCTCACATACTCTCTCTCCCTCTCTCTCTCCCTCTCTCATAAATAAATAAATAAATGAAAAAGAATGATAGTGCTAAATAACTCTTAAGGCAAATAGAAAGAAAATGGTTTAGGTGGATAGTAATAAAAACTCGTATGTGCTAAAATATGTGAGGTACTACAAATCCAAGCCTAGGTGGAATTTCATGGTCTGAAGAGATATATTGGAAAAAGAGAAAGTTTAAACAAAATTCAGAAATCTAAACATACATCTCAACAATTTAAGAAAACATGGACAAATCAAATCATAATATTGCAGAAGAAAGTAATATAAAATTAAGAGCAGAAATTGGTTAAATAAAATATCAGATAGAGAATCAGGTTTTTTTTAGATGAAATAGAGAACTCAGAAAAATATGAATAGTCCTATATATTTATTAAGCAAATTTATTACAATCATTTATAGAAGTGTGCATGTCTTATAAAGAAAAAAAATAGGCAAATCTTAGGGAGAGAAATCCTCTTTTAAAAAAAGAAACAGACATTTTCTATGAATAAACAGTCCAATATATCATTAAGGGTAAAACCTTGGTGTTTCAAAGAAGAAAATTTATAGACTAGTGTCACACATTATTGTTTTTGAAAAAGTTCTGCATGAAATATTATTATTCCAGCTCCAGCATTATGTAAAAGTGAGTCATACATCATCTAAAATTTGGATTTAATATTTTTTAAAAGTTTAACATTCAAACATTAATCAATATAATTTACCAAAATTAATATTAATGGAAAAAATACAATCTCCAATGATAAAGGAAATAAAATTTAATAAGATCTAAAACCTAGCAATGATTAAACTTTAACAGTTTAAGAAAAAAATATATAACTCTTGCATAATGTTTACTGGCAAAATACTGCTATTATTTCTGTTCTGTTTGAAATATATTTGCCTTGAACTTGGGAATGAAGCAAAATGGTTAATAGAAGTACCTAGCCCATGATGTGATGAACACTAGGTGTTATACCCAATTAATAAATCATTGAATAGGGGCGCCTGGGCAGCTCAGTGGTATAAAGCCTCTGCCTTCAGCTCAGGTCATGATCCCAGGGTCCTGGGATGGAGTCCCACATCTGCGGGTGGAGGGGGGTGTGGGGAGTGTGTGTGTGTGTGTGTGTGTGTGTGTGTGTGTGTGTGTGTGTCCCTGCTCAGCAGGGAGTCTGCTTCTCCCTCTCCCTCTACCTGCTGCTCTGCCTACTTTTGGTCTCTCTATCTCTGTCAAATAAATAAATAAATTAAAAATAAATAAATAAATAAATAATTGAATAGTATATCAAAAACTAATGATGTACTATACATTGATGAATTGAATTTCAATGAAAAAAAGAAATATCTAGGATCTGAATTTTCTTCATAGAGACAATCAAATGAATACATGAGCCATCACTTCCTTTCTTTGTGAAAAACATATTGATAGAGCTTAAAGCTCCAATTTATGAGACACTCATTTTAATGCACCATGATGCATAACAAATTCCCTTGAAAGCTTTTTATTTGATAACGACATAGTAAGCATCCATTATATGCCATACTCTAAATGTATTATTTTCTATTTTGTTTGAATTTATTTAATGGAGGCAATTTTTTTAATAATTAAGAAAATGACACAGAATAGAAGAACACACATAAACACATATTTATACTTACTCCTTGTTACTTTTATTTCTTTCTATCTCTTAACTTTAAATCCATTAACTTATTTTAAAAATTTATTTTTAATACCTTTATTTGTATTACCTGGAATGCCAGTGAAATATGGAAACTTACTATATAAATTGAGCTTGTCTTTAATAGCTGGAAGTCTGTTTCAAGTTTCCCCTTTAGATTACAGCTCCTGATAAGGACTGCTTCAAGTGTGTAAACATGGCTACATGAACATTCAGAAGAGTTGGTTCTCTTATCTTCATACATAGGAATGCAGATGAGTCTTGCCGTTAGAGAATTGCCTGTTTCTCAGTACAAAAGACTGAGCTCTATCCTCTGAAGTGATGTTTCAGAGACGTTAAGGAGGAAGAAGGTATTTTTTTCCAAAATGTCATTTTTCCTTAAATAATTTTATTTCTAACTTCCCATGACCTTCTTTTGATACCAAATAATGCCTAATCTTTGACTGCAGAATTCTTTGCTTCATGATGGCTAATAAGTACTCTCTCTTATCATGATCTCCACAGTTGATATCAGTAGAATGTGTGTCTTATCCCCGGAATGAATAGCAACAACAACAAAAAGGACTAGAGGTAGAGAGCAGTTTGAGTAACAGGCTCCGTTTGGCAGGAACTGTAAAACGGAGTCAAAGAATTGGAGTGTGGGTTCATATGTCTCCTGACCACCGGATCACCAAATCTGTTAATATTGAATTGCTACCACAAAACAGTACCACAAATTTAGTGGACTAGAACAACACAAATGTATTCTCACAATTCTGTAGTTCAAAATGTTAGGTTGGCACAGCTGGCTACTTCGCTTCAGGTTTCACATTGCCAAAATCAAGATATCAGCAGCTGAGCTCTTACTAGCCAACTCTGAGAATTCAATTCAGGTTGTCAGCCCAATAGAGCTGCTTTTGGTATTGAGGCTGAGGTCCCCACTTGTTTGCTGGCTGTCGGTTAGCTGCCACTCAGGCCTTTCCAGAGGTCCTTGCCTTCTTTCCCAGGTCCTTGCCAAACAGCAAAATCTGGTGTCAGGTCCCTTGGTGATTCTTAATTCCTCTTCCTTAAAGTTCTCTATGTTTCACAGAACAGGGCAACATGATAATTTATGTGTGTGTATATGTTTGGGAGTATGTGTGGGATCCTGGGTATTGGTATGAATACCCATATCTAAATTATAGAAATTATATACTGGGCCCAATTATAGGATTAAAATGTTATTTATTTTCCTTTTATTTTAATGCAAAAATACATGTATGGTACAATTTGGATAATCTTGGATTCAGTAAAAGACTTTCTGAACATTAAATTAGCCGATAAATTAATATATGTAAAAATTATATTTTGACCATTATAAATGTGTTTTAAGTTAAAAATAAATAAAACTAAGGAGGAAACTACAGCTATATTTATAATGATGGATTAATTAATGAAAATCATTAGTTAAGTTAGTAAAATAATGAGCAAATAGTATTAAAGGAAGGTTTACAAAAGATGAACACACAACCTGACATTATTTTAAACAGGCAATTTATAAGCATATTGTAGTTGTTACAGAATTCATATTAAATAAATGATTTTAGACATTTGTGTTAGTGAAAAGTGTTTCTCAGCTACTCCTAAAGTAGAGGTGGGTAGTGACGTACCTTCAGTCCCTAGGGTCCAAGAGAAATGCATGCTACCATATTCCATGTCTAGTCACAAAATGTATCCAAACCAGAAAATGGAATATCTAACGTAAGTACAATTTCCTGAGTTAGATGGCCATAGGGAATGTATCATTTACCTATTGCTATGTAACAAATTATTCAAAAACGTAGTGTCTTAAACAGCACTTAGGGAGGCTTAGAAAAGAAATGTGTCAAAAGAATTTAGTTAAATTTATAGTAATTCAAACATGAATCCCTTTGAAGTAATACATCTAATTAATAATTCTAATAGAAAAATAAATTATTATGAACAAGTTTATGGTAGAGAATTATGAATATGCTGATTCAGGTCTTAGGAAATTAACAATGGTTATGCACTCTAATTTTGTTTGAAACTTCTCATACAAGAATATGATTTTAATTCAATCTATGTTTTTAAAAGCATGATAGAATAGCTAAATTTAAAATGCATTTATAATCAATGATTAAGTACATTTAATAACTACTTGATCTATAATATAAGTTTAAGAGTATGTCATTATATTTTAAATTATGAGAGTACTTAACTAAGGATAATAATTGAGAATTTATAGATATAATCTTTTTTTCCTTTTAAAAATATAATTCTTCTATAACTTTCTCTATGAGGCCAGCATTAACTAATACCAAAACCAGACACAGACATTATAAGAAAGCAAAATTACAGATAAATATCTCTCATAAATATAGATGTAAAAATCATCTCTATGGACAATTAAATGGATAAAGAAAATTACATATATACAATGGGATATTATATGGACACAGAAAAAGGACATTTTGCCATTTGTGACAACACGGATGAAACTTGAGGGCATTATGCTAAGGGAAAGGAGTCAAACAGAGAAAGACAAATATTTTATGATTTCAGTTATATGTGGAAGCTAAGAGAAACAAGCAAACAAAAATGAACTCCTAGATACAGAGAACAGATTGGTGATTGCTAGAGGTCAGGAATAGAGGTGAGAAAAATAGGTGAAAAGGTGATCAAAGGTGCAAAATTCAAATTTCAGTTATAAAAGAAACAAGTCCTGGGTATTTAATGTGCACAGCATGGTGACTACCGTTAATTAATACTGTATTGTATATTTAAAAGTTGCTAACAGAGTGGATCTGAAAAGTTCTCATCACGAGGAAAAATATGTTTAATTATGTGTGGTGACAGATGTTAGCTATATTTATTTTGGTAATTGCTTTGCAGTATATACAAATATAGAATCATTATGTTGTACACCTAAAATTAATATAATGGTATATGTCAATTATATCTCAATTTTTTAAAAATAGTAAACCTAATAAGGTATGTCGTATTTCATGAAAAAACACTTGTCAAACCTTCTAGCTATAGCAGAATTAATACAGTTCATAGTTAGGAACTCTAATAGTCTTATTTGAAATAGAACAAAAGACTGAAATCTATTATTTGTTTTGGGTACAAGGAAACCATATAGATTAACATTGTCTCAGCAAGATAATCTCCATGAGACAGTGTCAAGTACAGAAGGAGTAAGAGAGTACAATTTCAACCTCTGTGAAAGAAAAGAAAAATATCATTAAAAGAAGAAAAAAGCCAGGCAAACACTATAATTGTTTCAATGTATGTTTCTTCACTTCATGTCACCTAATGTCACTGTTTACCCTTAAACTGAAAACCCCATCCATTCTTTCCAAGTCTGAAGCTTACCCTCCTCTACACTTTACAAAGACAGGACTTCTGCTGATTTCATTTGGCTCACACAGACAATGTACAACCATCCGGAAGTCATCAGCAATTCTAAACAAAGGCATTTTTTTGCTTGGGAGCAACAGAGGATTCATAATTCTATACAGGAAGGGTTTATGGGCAGTAATCCAGTTGCAATGGAGAGTAAAAGTAGGGTTTTCAAATATTTTTGCTGGAATATACAATTAAGGAACATTTAAACACTATGAATCCCCATTTTTCAATCCAAAATAAAAATGTCACCCCCCATAAGTTTAAATAGTAGCAAAAGACACAATCCCAACATATGTTTTGGGAAAAAAAGAAGGCTCACAAAAATTAGCATATTGAATCCAATACTGTTTAAAAACAAGCATACACCATTACCAGACTTTGTTCCAGGTATGCAGGCTGCTCTTATAGTAAAAATTATCACATTTACAGATTAATTAAGAAAACTCGCATGATCATATCAATAGACATAGATAAAGCATGCAATAAAATCCAACACCCATATGTAATAAAAATTCTTAGCAAACTAGGAATACAGGAGAATTTCCTGCACTTGATAAAGAGCAGCTACAATAACCCTATAGCTGCATAGAAACTCAATGTTTCCCTGCTAAGATCAGGAACACAAAATGTTAGCACTCAGCTCACTTCTCCAATTCAACTTTGCTCTGAGGATTTTAGCTAATGCAGTAAGACAAAACAAGGCTAGAAAATATATGAAAATTAGCAAGGAAGAAATAAAACTGGTTTGTTTGCAGATGGCATGAGTATTTATGTAGATAATCCCAAAGAAATGACAACTCAACAAAACAAAACAAAACAAACAAACAAACAAAAAGAAAACCTTCCTGAAATAAAAAGTGAGTATAGTAAGGTTGCCGGATATAAAGTTACTACGCAACTTTCAATATTTTTCTCAGGTACCAGCAATAAAAATTTGGAATTCAAAATTAAGAACACAATACTATTTATATTAACACCCCAAATTTGATATAATTATGTATAAATCTAATGGAATATGTGTAAGATCCATCTGGAGGAAACTCTAAAACGCTGATGAAAGAAAGCAAAAATTTCAGTAAGTGGACATACACATGGATAGGGAGGCTGAATATTAGCAAGATATCAGTTATTCCCAAATTTTTCTATAGGTTCAATGCAATCACAATGAACATCCTAACAAGTTATTTTGTGGATATTGACAAGTTAATTCTAAAGTTTACATGAAGGGGCACCTGGTTCAGTTGGTTGAGCATCTGACTTCAGCTCAGGTCATGATCCCAGGGTCCTCGGTTCAAGCCCCAGGTCAGGCTCCCTGCTTAGCCAGAAACCTCCTTCTCCCTTTCCCTCTGCGGCTCCCCCTGCTTGCGCACGCTCTCTCTCTCTGTCAAATAAATAAACAAAATATTTTTAAAAAATTAAAATTTACATGGAAAGACCAAAGACCCCAAATAGCCAACACAATACTGAAAGAGAAGAACGAAATTAGAGGCCTAATATTACCCGACTTGAAGGTTTACTACACAGCTATAGTAGTCAAGACAGTGTAGTTACTGGCAAAAGAATAGAAGAAGAGATCAATGAAACAGAATAGAAATCCCAGAAATAGACCCTCACAAACTTAATTAATTGATTTTTGACAAAGAGGAAAAGTCAGTTCAATAGATAATGGATAGTCTTTTCCATAACTAGTGTAGCAAAAACAGGATATGCATATGCAAAAACATGAATCTCATTACTGACCTTGCAATTTTGACAAAAATTAACCCAGATTGGGTCATAAATCTAATAAAAAAAAAATGTAAAATACAAAACTGCTAAATATCCAGAAGCCAACATAGGAGAAATCTAAGTGATCTTGTGTTTGGTGATGATTATTTAGATACAAAACCAAAGTACAATCCATGAAAGAAAAAAAAAATCATAATTTGGACTTCATTAAAATTAAACATTTTCTATGAAAGATGCCTTTAGAGAATGGAAAAATAAGCTGTAGACCAGGAGATAATACAATACATATACATGATAAAGGACTGGCATCTAAAATATACAAAGATCAGCTAAAATTCAAGAATAAGGAAACTGATAACCCAATTTTGAAAATCAACAGAAGATCCAGGCTCCTCGGCGGTCCAGTCAGTTAAGTGACCAACTCTTGATTTCGGCTCAGGTCATGATCTCAGAGTGGTGAGATCTATCCTGCCCCCCACCCCGCCCCCGTCCTGCTTGGGATTCTCTCTCCCCTTATCCTACTGTCCCTCCCCCATCCCTGTACTTGCTCTTGCTTTCTCTCTCAATAAATAAATAAATAAATAAATTAAATTAAATGAACAGAACATCTGAACAGATATTTCACTCAAGATGATATAACCTTATGAAAAGTTTCTCAGCATCATATGTCATCAGGGAACTTCAAATGAAAAGAACAATGAGATTGCACAACACACATAAAAATGACCAAAATACAAACCATTGACAACATGAGATTGCAATGAGGTTTGGAGCAATTAAGAATTCTCATGTGTTGCTGGTGGGAATGCAAAATGGCACTGCCAGTTTGAAAGACAGTTTGGCAGTTCTGCATAAAACTAAACATACTCTCACCATATGATCAACCAGTCGCACTCCTTGATGTTTACCCAAAGGCGTTGAGTATGTATAGCTACACAAACACCTGCACAGAGATGTTTATAACCTATTTCCTTCATCACTGTTTTTTACTTTTCAGTATACAAGTATTTCATTTCCTTAGTTAAGCTGATGCTGAAGAGCATGGATATGAGGAAAATTAAACCAATTATAATGATTTTCTCTTGGTGATAAGAAGTGAGTATAAGTCTCAAGACAACGTACTGTTAAACTGCAAGTACACGAAAATCGAATCTTTCAATTTAGTTCTTAATATGACTTTATTTACCTTCCTTTTTATAGTAAATTGATTGGATTACAGTGAATTCCTGTAAACTCAAAATGTAAAAGTAGTAAGTGGCACCTAGTCTCTATTTCTAATGGAAGAAGCTTAGATCGAGAATACTAAGAAAGTCTGTATTTAAGACAAAGTTAGAAGTAGTCTGTATGTATAATTTATACACATTGCTAGGTAAGATAGCTAATATGATTTAAAAAATCTTGACATATTCAATTTCACTAAAATTCCCCATTCCACAAAATTCCCTAAATTCCACTAAAATTCCCTATTCCACTTTTTTCAGTGGCAGAATAATTCTGTCATTGGGACATGTGGGTGGCTCAGCCGGTGAGTGTCTGCCTTTAGTTCAGGTCATAATTCCAGAGTCCTGGGATCCAGCCAGTGTTGGGCTCCCTGCTCCCTCTCCCTCTGCCTTCCCTCCCACTTGTGCCCCCCTTCTCTCTCTGAAATAAAATCTTTTTTTAAAAGAATAATTCTGTTATTTATATTATTTAATTTGACCTAAAACCAGTAGCATTAATTTATGTGAGAAATACAGAACACAAAGAAATAGAGTACACTTTTACTTGGCACCTTGCAGAGCTGTAGGCAGGTTTACAGTTCCCTGAGGTAAAGTTATCATCAGAACCCAACTGAAGAGTTTTCTTTTTGGTGTGTGTGTGTGTGTATGTGCGCGCGTGCGCGTGCTTGTGTGTGTGTGTGTGTGTGTGTGTGTGTGTGTGTGTGTGTAAGTCAGGCTTGAGGTATTATCTGAAAGACAGCCAGAATAGGAGAAGAGTAAGTATGAAGCCCCAGTACTTAGGCTGGAGATCAGAAGGAATGATTGTTCTAAGGTGAATAGAGGGATGCTATGTTTAAACCTCTATGGTTTAAATAATTTTGTTCATGGTTTACTGAGCTTAAATATAAAATGGCTTTACCATACTTATGCAATGAAAATGTTCTGTTTTCAAGGAATAGAAATTGACCTCTGAAGTGTTTTTTCTTAAAAAGACAAAACACTGTCAGGTGTTGCCTGCATCATAATGGCCACCTTGATAATCTATTTCTGAATAGTTTTTTTTTTTTAATGTTTTGCTGTGTATATGCCACTACATTCATAATTGCACTAGTATTATAACATAGGACAATTCAATTAAAGTGTTTGTTCAAGCTAGACTTAATTTACGAGCCTCAATAGGTCACCTGCTTTATTTACTGAGCAATACATAACACAAACCAAAGCTCTTATAATCCATTACGGAGACTGAAATAAATCACAACTGTCCTACAGAAACTCTGTCAGAGAACCTAATGAAAAACAGAAGTAATGAATTTGATTTTATTCCATCTCTACTTTTTCTTCTTTCCTATTTTCTTGGGAATTTATATTTATTGAAGAAAGAGCTATTGGAGATTGGGTTAGGATCCATTTTCATACCCTCCATTTTACAAAACCATCATAAAGGTGACCATACCTTCGAAATAAGAAATATAGAGTCGATCATCATGACAAAATTTATCACTTGGATTAAATACTCAAGTTAAATTCATTACTATTTGCCCCTTAAAAGTAAATTATTGTTTAATAGTTACTTTTGGAGTAGTAGGCCCTCGGTCTCAACAGCAGTCTGTTTAAGGTAGCCATGCTGCCTTCCCGCCTCTCAGCATTTCACCTTAGCTCTTAGCCTTTGATTTCGTCTCTCACGTAACTACTAAAGGAACTGGTTTCCTTCCCTTTCAGAGACTTTCCAGTAGTAAAGCTGCCAGGCCTAAGCATTAAGTAGCCTCAGGCAACTGAGTCAAGCTGCTGATCTAGATGTAAGTGAAAGGATTTATAAGAAGCACAATACAGATTCACAGTGGGCTGTGATGCCCTCATTCTAAAGAAACAAAGCCATCTGGGAAATGTCATTAGATATTTCTCTACCCTTAGTTTTGTCTTTAAGGACAAATAGAAACAAATACTATTAAAAGGCATGCATAAACATACACATACACAGTCCAGGACATATTTTGCTAGGCATCTGGCCTCTGGTCATG
The DNA here is from genome assembly GCF_002288905.1 of Enhydra lutris kenyoni. Taxonomy (NCBI): domain Eukaryota; kingdom Metazoa; phylum Chordata; class Mammalia; order Carnivora; family Mustelidae; genus Enhydra; species Enhydra lutris. The sequence continues at coordinate 141,123 of NW_019154242.1, forward strand.
AAGCAGAAATCACTTTCTGTTTCATTTGTCCATTGGAATTTGACAAAGTTAATTTTTGCTGATGTTGGAAATCTGTAACTAAAAAATAATTCAGGGAACTAGACTGTTTTGTAAAAAACACTCAGAATGGATTTGAGACTGGAGTAAATGGTTTAACTTGTACAAGGGATGTTCTCAGAACTCAAGGCCATGCTTAACCAGGTGAGAAAATGGAATAGACCCAAGGTGTCTGCTATGGTAGGTAGGCATGATCCATTTCCCTTCAGTTGCGAGAAGACACTTCTGGATTGTAAAAGAACAAGATTTCGACTAACTAGAAATGCAAACCGAAAGCATCAATCAGGTACAATGCCCACCAATCTTAATATTTTAACAATTAACCTTTGAGAGATTCTTGTTGTCTTTTGATACCTAGGTCAGATTTATAGAGTGGCTTGTAAAAACCTTAATATAGGAAATCTATTGTTTTGGCTATTTAGGGTCCCTTAAAATTTCATATTAATTTTATCAACTTGTCAATTTCTATAGCCATCTGTGATTCTACTAGAGATTGCATTGGATCTGCAGAACAATTTTTTGGACTAAAAGGTTTTCACTACCTTGTTCAATTTATTCTTAAATATTTTTCTTTTTTGTGCTCTTTTAAATGGAATTGTTTTCTTAATTTCTTTTCTATAGGTGCTTTACATAAAGATGTAAGTATTCTTTTTTTTTATTGACAGTACTATTGAGATGTAATTCACATACCATACAATTCATCCATTTCAAATACAATTCAGTGTTCTGTTTTGTGTTTTTTTAGTAATTCACACAGCTATTTTTGGATTTTTCTTTGCAAGTTTATAGACATATAATTGAATTTTGTACATTAATATTGTATCCTACAGCCTTCTTACATGTGTTTATTAGTTCTGCTCATTTTTAGTGGATTCCTTAGGATTTTCTATGTATAAGATAATGTCATTTTTTAATACAGTTAATTTTACTTCTTCCTTCCTAAATTGAATGTCTTGTATTTCCTTTTCTTGCCTAATTGTTCTGACTAGGACCACCAGCACACTGTTAAATAAAAATGGCAAGAGAGGACATCATTGATTTTTTTTCCTTATCTTAGAGAGGAAAGTAAAATCATTAATATGATTTTAGCTTTGGGTTTTCTACAGGTGCCCTTAATCTGGTTGAAGAAGTTCTCTTCTACACTTAGCTGTTGAGAGTTTTTATCATGAAAGGGAGCCGGATTTTGTCCAGTGAGTTTTATTGAGCTGTTGGTGTGGTTTTTTTTTGTTTTATAGTGTATTGATATTGTGTGTTACATTTTTTTTTATATTGAACCAAGTTTATATTTCTGAGATGAATCCCACTTGGTCATAATGTATAATTATTTTTATATGTTGCTGGATTTAGTTTGCTAGTATTTTACTGAGGCTTTTGTGTTCATATTCATGAGAGATATTGGTATGCAATTTTCTTATGACATATTTTTTTGTTTTTTATTTGTTTGTTTGCTTTGTATCAGGTAATAATGGCTTCAAAGAATGAGCTGGGACATGATCCTTCCTGTTCTAATTTTTGGATAAGTTTGTGAAGAATCGGTATTAACTCTTATTAAATGTTTGTAGAATTTACCTGTGAGATCATCTGAGCTTAGGCTTTAATTTATGTGTATTCCCTTTTTTTTTCCTAAAGATTTTATTTATTTATTTATTCATTTAGAGAGAGCGAAGGAACAAAAGCAGGGGGAGGGGCAGAAGGAAAGGAAGGGAATTTCAAGCAGACTCCACATTGAACATTATAGGTATATTCAGGTTTTCTCTGTCTTCTTGAATCAGTTTTGTGCCTTTCTAGGAATTTGCCTTCACATCTAAGACATCTAACTTTTTGGTATATAATTGTGCATAGTATTTCTTTATAATTCTTATGGGTGTTTGTTTTTATTCCTAATAATTTAAAAATCATAATTACATTTACATTTTTTGCATTTACATTATATTATGTAAATGTACTGATTCACATTGAATTAGTTTTCTACATCTATAAAAATAAGCATGTGTTTTCTTTCCCCTTTAATCAGATAATGAGACGTAATGTCTTCACAAATTCAAGAATAATAATTCTTCCTTTTAGTCCTGGGTTAACTGGAAATAAGTGGTGTTTTATGTTTTAACACTTTGTTAGATTTGTATATTAATGAGGTTTTTTCAAATTTCGGATTTTTTCCCCATGTCTTTGTATTTCCTATGTATTGGCCTGTGATTTTTTTTTTTCTTCTAATATCTTTTTCTGGTTTTAATCTCAATCATATACTTGTCACAGGATCAATTGCAAAGAACTCTCTCTTTGGCTTCACTTATGGTAAAGATTATGGCAAGGGTACTTAGTGGTCTTAGTGAAGGACCTTCCTTCTTGACTGGGCTTGAAGTGTAATTAGATAAAACTGCTGAAATATCTACTAAATTTTTTAAGCAATTAGATACATTTTTAGAATTGTCAACTACCTAGGACAAAGGGATGTCAAATATCAGACTCATCTTTTAGGTTTTTCTTCTCTCCAGGATTTAGCTTTTCAAGACCCTTCTTCCCAAGCAATTTGCCAATAGATTTACAAAAGTATTTATAATACATTACACAAACTTTCCAGTTACTCTTGGCAGGAAGATTGATCTGAATTAAGTTAATTTGCTATTACTGGAAGCAAAATATCCTACAAATGAGTGTGTGTATGTATGTGTGTGTGTGTGTGTGTGTGTGTGTGTGTGTGTGTGTTTGTGTATTCAACATATACTTTTTGTATATGGGAATATTCAACATATACTTTTTGTTATTAATTTATATCTTTTTAAAAATATTTATTTATTTATTTTGGGGGGGAAGGAGCAGAGTGAGAGAGAGAGAGTCCTACACAGACTCTGCATCCAGCACAGAGCCTGTCACAAGGCTCAATCTCATGACCCAGCTCATGACCTGAGTTGAAACAGGAGTCAGAGGTCAGCTGACTATGCCACCTAGGTGGCCCTTGTTATTAATTTTTATCTTATTATAATTATGGCCTGATAATTACAATTTATATTTTTGAGTTTGTTTCTATGTTCTAATACATGGTAAAAATTTTTGGGGGGGCACCTGGGTAGCTCAGTGGGTTAAAGCCTCTGTCTTCGGCTCGGGTCATGATCCCAGAGCCCTATCGGGCTCTCTGCTCAGTGGGGAGCCTGCTTCCTCCTCTCTCTCTCTCTGCCTGCCTCTCCACCTACTTGTGATCTCTCTCTCTGTCTGTCAAATAAATAAATAAAATCTTTAAAAAAAAATTTTTTTGGAAACCTTTTAGATATGCTTCCAGAAGAGTTTGAATACTGGGTGAATCTTGTTCTGTATTTATATCTTCTACAGCCCTTCCATTTTGGGGGAAGGCATGTCAAATTACCTTACAAAGAACAGGTTTTTGTTATCCATTACATGGTTTTCCTGCTGATCTACTTTATTTTCATGTGGACTCTGCACAAATTTTTTTTTTTTTTTTTACTTTGATGATCAAATGGCCAATAGATGAGAGGAAGTGATCCAGAGAAGAGAGAAAAAGACAGAGAAAAAGAAGATTGAACTTTTACTAAAACTTCAACAATATCTCTGGGGATCAAGATGGCCAATGTTATTTGTTCTAAATGCTTCTATCTGTAAGTCAATCTCTGTGTCAAGGGGAGTTGGATGCTCTATTAGACTAGTCTTGTTTTATCTTCCTAAAGGAGAATTTAGGAAAGAATGGGGATTAGAGATTTAGTTGGGGAGAGTATTTTTTACAGATATTCTAGATAGAAGTTGCACTTATACAAATAAATATGTGAATAATTCGTTTTCTGTAAAAAGTATTAGGGGGGCGCCTGGGTGGCTCAGTGGGTTAAAGCCTCTGCCTTCAGCTCAGGTCATGATCCCAGGGTCCTGGGATCAAGCCCTGCATCACTTCAGGCTCTCTGTTCAGCAGGGAGCCTGCTTCCTCCTCTCTCTCTGCCTGCCTCTCTGCCTACTTGTGATCGCTCTGTCAAATAAATAAATAAAATCTTTAAAAAAAAAAAAAGCATTAGGTATTTGGACTCATTGGACAGTGGTGCTGAAATTACAGTAAATCAGAAAACCAAAAAATCTAAGAAGTAGAATATCTCAAATGTGGAATATTTTTCATTTTTACAATTAAGATGTTTCCAAGAACAAAGTTCCTATCACATTGCTTCTCCATGGGAGACATATTGTTATTCTATTCTTAAGTGCTATATAAAGAGGTGTTTTTCTTGTTAACCGTGGAGGTTAGGAGCATTTTTTTCTTCCATCTGACTAAAAAGAAAAGTAACCTATATATATATTCTTTTTATTTGCAATTTGTACATGAAATTTTATTTTGTAACAGCATTGATATCTTTCATTTTTGCACACGGAGAACCCTGATCAAAAACATTCTGTGTTTTCTTCCCTAATTCCCATCTCCCCTTCTTATAATTGCATCTTTTTGTATATTTCACCTCAATGCTATTGCCTTTGTCCTTTTAAACCTTTCAGTAATTGTTTACAAATAAATGGGAATTGCATTTGAAAATTCAAGCAGAAATAAACTTTCTTTTATGGCTTATTAATATGAAACTATTTAAAGCAGACTTTGATACTGTAAAGTTTTAATATTAAACAATATTAAATTTATTCAATTTATTTAAATCAGAACAAATGAGAATTTATAACTACATATCTCACATTTTGTTTACATTTAAACATCCAGTTTTCTCATAAATCTTTCACATTTAAAAGTTACATTCTTAACCCCATTTTCTCCTCCAGTTGTACTTTATATTTTCATTTTCACCAATGCTGCTATAAGCAATAGATTATATTGCTGTTTTCTTCAACTTTGCCCTAAACTGATATCTATCAGGTTTTCACTCTATTAAGTGACAATCTCCCTCCCCCCAACAAATGTCTCTAATACCTCCATGTTTTAACCTTCATCTGCTAGTCCAAATCTACCACCCCTCTTGGTAACATTTGACATGGTTCATTATCCCTTTCTACTTGATAACACCATTTTTCTTTGGTTTCTATGTGATCACACTATTCCTTGGTTCTAGGATGGAACTTCTATTTCAGTTTTCTTTCTCCTTTTTTTTTCTTAAGTTAATATAGAAAAGTATAGGATATGTCTTTGATCTTTTTATTTGTTCTACCTTTTCTATATTCTTTGATGATCTCATCCAATGTAATGATTTTAAATAGCACCTTTATGCCAATGACTTTGAAATTCACATCTCTATCCCTAATTCCACACATTTTCACCTGTTTACTATCACTACCACTTGAATATCTAATAGTTACATCTTGAATTAAACAACAGCAAAACTGCTGATTCTCTAAGACATACTCCACCTATATTTTTCCTTAGGTCAGTTCATGGAAACCCCATTTTTCCAATGCCAGATGAAAGAGCTTTTATTCTTGAATCCTCTCATTCTGTCATATGTTATAGCCAATCACCAAGAGACAAAGTTTAGTTTCAAAATATATCCAGAAATGGATCTTTCCCACACTTTTACTTCATCTAAGCCACAGCTACTTATTTTGGGGATTACAGAAGTAGTTACCTAATAGTACACACTTCTATCCTTATCCTCTATAGGCCATCCTCAACAAAACAGGACTAGAGTGATCCTTTTAAAACACAAATCAGTTTGTCAATCAGAATTTACCAGTGATTTCCATTCCATTCCACATAAAAGCCACATTCCTTGAATTGGCTTATAAGACCTTGTCTAACCTTATCTGTTTATTTCCTTTCTGGCTGTTTTTTTTTTTTCCTCCTCACTCTCTCTCTATCACTCTCTCTCTTTCTCTTTCTCTGCTCTAACCACCCTGGTATGTTTATCATTCCTGGAATATGCTATCTATGCTCCCTTTTTACCTCACTTGTTCTAGTCTGTCTTCTGTCTAGAAATATTTCCATCATTATCTCAATCACCTCCTTCAAATTTTAATCCAAATTTTGTCTTTCCATTTGATCATACAGGAGTCTCAATTTCTTTTTATTTTGTGACACTGTTTTTTCCCTATATCACTTATTATGTCTAACATATAATAGCATTTATTCTTTTATTATTTGATTTTTTTAATTGCCTATCTCCTTTGCCTCCCTCTTGATTTATACTCCATATGAACAGAGGTCATTACTGCGTTCATGTAGCCTAGTACATTTTATATATTCAATAAATATTTACTAAATATAGGAATACTCTGTATAAATGGTATACAAGGAAATGTGATTGAATGATCACTGATTTTGTTACCTTTTTACTTATTGTAGGTATTATCAAAAACAAAATAAAAATTAATTCAATAAGCATACTATTTGTATGTATAGAAACAGTAAGAAATAGTGTTGATGAAAGATAATGCAGTGATTTTTATAACAGAATTTAAGTCCTTTCAGTTCTGCCAATATTCATGAACTTTAGACAGATATATTAAAATCACAATTGCAAAAGGAATATTGACAAGTCTACAGGAGTTTCAGAATTTCTAGGATTGCATTCAAGATTGGTGATAAGATTTCAAAAGACTTGACTGTGGAATAAAAAAACAAATTTCATGACAAGTGAAAAACTGCATGAGTATTTGGGGATACATGAATAATATAGGGCAGTAGGTCAATGAAGGCACTGGAATCAGAATAATTGGACTTCAAATGATTGTCCCCCAAATGAAATGGCCAGTGACTACTTAACCTTTAAATCCTCAAAGCCCCTATGTATAAAACAGGGTCTGTGTCCTATCCCATTGAATAGCTGTGAGGATTTAATAAGATTAAGCAGTTAGACCATAGAAAACTTGTTCCTCATATAGCAAATATTCAATATATTTTTAAACAATTATAGTGCATAGAGAAGTTTTGGAAAAAATTATACTCATATTGAAGTTTCATGTTTGAACATTCCTTAGGAGTTTACAGGGTATCAGGATTTATCACGCTGTAAGAGTTAACATTCATTCGAAATACTTTAATGAATAGAAGAGAAATATAATGAAGTCAGTCATGTAAACAACAACTTTATACACAATCAACTGTACCAATGCAATATTAACTGAGAATGTATTAAGACATATCACGTACGTTTTTACATCATGATCCCTAAATGTAAGGCAACTACTTTATCTGATTCCTATCCTAGTAAAAAGTTATATTTCAAAGCATATGAGGCACATGAGGAAAAGCTCAGTGTTTTAAACTTAAGTACATTTAGTCTGTTGCTTTTGAGTGTTTGAAATGATTTTCTGAGATAATGTTAGTTATACATGAGTGTACTCCATGTGCGTTTTTTAGAATATAACAATATTTCATGCTCAAAAACTTACTTTGTGGTGAGCTGAAGGCATCTGTAAACAGACGTTAAACTAAAATATTGGAGTTAAAATAGTGATAAAACACAGGGAAATATTGTTCTCTAATTTTATAGAAGGTAAGAGGTTTTCTATTAAAATAGCACAACAGTGAGATGACTAGGACCACACTAAGAAGAGATAAGATGAAGTATCCTATAATACACAATCAAGTCAAAATCAACAGAGCACAATCAATTATGTAAACTGGGGATAATAGAAACAAGTTAAAAATAAAATCTCAGTTGATATAATAAACACATATTTCACAAAGATTAAAACTGATTCCTCAAAAATATTAATTTCAAAAGTGTTCAATACACTGTTGATAACACCACTTCCTATGTTAAATCTAATTTTCTTTTGTTGTCACAATGTAACTTTCAATGGTAATACATGAACTTAGTTCTATATAAAATCTTTCCTTGGGCTGCTTGGAAAAAGCAGACCTTCTAGTTTTATTTTTTGCTTTTCTTTGTTTTTTTTTAATACCAGAAACCAAAGTCATTTATTCAAAGATCATTTATTATATAATTTTCTCTCAGGAAAGCCTTTACATTTTAAGACCTAAGAATATCCCTTAATGACTACCATAGGCAATGCTAGACTAAATCCCAGAATCGTAGTCAAACTACATACCAATGAAATTCAGTAACTTCTACGTATTTCTTTTGCTATGAGGAATATAAAACTTAAAAATCATTTTAAAGATGGTTTAGACCAATAGAAATTCAGCCTATTAAATTGTTGTAGTGTTTTTAAAATAATCTTTATTAATCTTTACTAGTCTTTATGAATCTATGTTAAAGGAATCTTTAACTTTCTTATCTTAAAAATTATTCTATAACATCAAATGGATAATATCAAAACTACTTTGGGCACACTAACAAGACAAATAAAAAATTATGAAAGCATTTGTACCATCTATAAAATAAGTCAAATAAATAAAATGTACTTAAAAATAATGATAATCTTTAATCTCCATAGAAATAAAATTAAATCATAAAAGTAATAAATGTGTATACACTTTTTTGAATAAAGAAGGAGTTCTGTGGATGTTACATCTTCTGATATTCCTAGCAAACTCATTAGAAAAGAATAATATTTATTACACGGAACACCAGAACAATTAAAGCTATTAAATGAGAAAATGGTTGCCAAATGTATCAAAGTAAAACAAATCTGATTTGTACTTAAGTTGAAATAAATAAATGATAAAATGTATATTTTAGTAAGTACATGTACATTTATATACATATAATGTCTTAGTCATCATTCATTATGCTAGAGAGAAAATCAACAACAGCTTAAGTTTTGTTTGCCTTTTTGAACAATTCTGCATAATGGGAGAAGACTAACGGGGAGAAGAGATATAGTGAGTGATTTTTATACAATAATATATTTAATATGTTCTCTCCCCTGCAAAAATATTTAAAAACTCATGAAGTAAATTGAAAGGAAATATAGCACTGTAGTTGTACTATACTATGTAGTTGCTAACTCAGTATAAAGGTAATTTTCAATATGAAAGATACTTATCAGTTTATCTTAGTTTAAGCATCAGAGTTCTAATTTTAAAATATCACAGATATTTGGACACATAGGAGAGCAGACAAATTCATATCCTTCTCTCTAGAAATATTGTGTGTGTGTGTGTGTGTGTGTGTGTGTGTGTGTGTGTGTTCTGTATCCTCACATGTAACGTTTGGTTGGTGTGGGACTGAGAAGTAGAGCTCCAGCTCTAGTTTCAGGTCCAAATTCTAATGATATAAAAGGTAAACCTTAGTGTCTGAATTTTGAGTCTATAGTTAGATGTTTCAGGCAATAGTAACAATTAATCCTTGACAGACTGATTTTCAAACATTTGTGTATCCTGAAGTTATCTCTGTAAAATAAAAGAAAGTAAGTCCCTTACTAGGCTGTCCAAGAAATAATGGAAACAGAACTGGAATTTTAATCTTTTGACATCAAATGTTAAAATGCTTTCTATATGATATTACGGCATTGTTTTTCTCTGACTCTCTCAAGACTCCCAAATCTAAAATCTTTAACATCAAATGTAAATATTTTCTATCTCTCTATTTAGTACCATCCCACCAGCCCTTAGTTAGTAGGTAGGGTTGAGTCAGCCACTAATAAACTGAATTGCACTTGCAATTACATGTTCCTGACAATTATTGACAGGTCAAAAATAATAATGTAATCAATGGTATATCAAATAATAACATAGAGTGTTCTAGTGTCATGCATTCATTCACTCAACAAAATCTATTGAAGAATTGTTATACGTCAAAACACACTATTAGCCTGCGGGGCTAGAAAGAAAATGTTATTGTACCTAAATATCTTCAGTTCATCATTCAATTATTTAAGCAGGAATCATCCCAATGAACTTATATCATTAAGGTGTTTGACTTTTTAATTTTATTTGATTTATATTTTAGTAGTTGCCAAAGTGTCCTCTGTTCACAACCAAAATTCAAAACTCATTACAGTTTTAGAGAATACTTTGTTCCAGTCTTTTAAAATAAAACAGGATGGAAACGAGGATGGAAGATCCCAAGAACAGACAAAACCCAGGTAAGCCAATAACCAACACTTAATCTACTTTATTTCATAAATGTAAGCAAAATTTAGATTTGGGTAGTTCTTATAAATGCTTCTGATAGTCATAAATAAAACAAATCATCTTCTTAAAATGGTATAAGATAATTACTTTTAGCCAATCCCTTGCTGCCTGGGAAATGGCTTTAATAACTAATTATTGTAAAGGTTGAACAATTTTCTCATTTTCACTTTATAAGCCATTCTGTAATGTCATGCTTTTAAGCTCCACACCAGTCCAAGGGTTGAAGTCACTCTGCTTTCTAACAGTTTGTTTCTCGCTCAGTGAAATATTCAAGTAAAGCCGTCTGAATATTCTTTCAACAAGTCGCATCGTCATTGAGCTAATAACTGCAATGCGTGTTAGATTACTATTTGAAACAACTTAGCCAACTACTGACAGTGCAGCTCTATCCCAGAGCAGTGCAGACATAACAATGATACAGCCAAGATGAAGTAAGGCAACAAGCTCTTTCATTAAATCATTTGTTAGAGAAATATTTGAATGATTTGCATTGTTATATCTAAAGCAGATTTCTTGCTACTCACTTTAATTGTATGACTTCATTTCTGAACATTACTTTCCTCATTTTAAAAAGAGAAACGTTATAATGTCCCCTCTCAGAAATATTATGGGAATCATATTAGAGACCATATGATATACTCTGTGACTTATAAAGTTATATAAATTGGGTATTTATATTAAAGTAGTAGTTTAGATTTGATCTCTTAACTTACACACCCAAAAACATTCCTTAAGAAGTAAAAACAATTTGAAATTTTTTGAATATTTGCTAATTAATTGATATGGAGGAAATATTTAACATAAAAAATTTTGTTCTTATAGGTGGTTATTCTCTGTTCCCTATTCTTCAAAGATATTTTCTGAATATATGTCATATTAATAGATAAAGTCTTAAGTAAGAAAGCTGGTGTCATTCAAGGACACTTAACTATTTAATTCTGACAAAATATGTTCAAATGTCAAATATTTTGGATTTTTTCTTAGTCTATATGAATGCTTTCACACATTTCTAATTTAGAGTTCTACATGAATATGACATAATTTTTTGAATAAAATTTCTTGAGTAGATTTTATTATAGAAATAAATAATTCAGAGTAAAAATGTTTCTTTCTTTTGTATAGAATAAAACTCAAATTAATGTAATGATATTTTAGCAATGCATTATTGAGAAATGGAATTAAAGAATATTTTCTTACATTTGTGGCAGATCACAAATTTACTCACATTAGATCAGCTGTTAATAGAAAAGAGAATTTCTTAACTCCATTTAAAGCTTTTGGACTTTCCTCATTAACTCTTACCTGATATAGAGAAAGGGGTAATATAAACATTTAAAATCTGTTTACTAAATAGGGGAGCCTGGATGGCTCAGTGGGTTAAAGCCTCTGCCTTCGGCTCAGCTCATGATCTCAGGGTCCTGGGATCAAGCCCTGCATTGTGCTTTATGCTTGGCGGGGAGCCTGCTTCCCTCTCTCTCTCTGCCTGTCTCTCTGCCTTCTTGTGATCTCTGTCTATCAAAGAAATAAATAAAATCTTTTAAAAAAAAAAATCTTTTACTAAATAAATAAATAAATAAATAAATAAATCTTTTTACATTTTTTACTTAAGAATGCATGCTGAATTTTATGAAATAATATTTGGCAACCATAAGGGGAAAATATTTGTGATGTTTGTTTTCCATTTTAATTTATATATTTGACATTTGTAATATTCATCCATGTTTTTATTCCTTACATGGTGCCTAATTGTCTACTGTTAGTTTTTAGCATATAGTAACTGGTTTATTCCCACTGATTACTTATAACTTTTGCATCAACAGTAGTAATTACAATTTCATTTTGTAGTTTCTTTTTTTCCAATTATTACAGCTATTTAAATAAATTAGGAAAGCTTTCCTCTTTCTTTATGTTTTGAACCATATTAGCTAGTTGAGAAAATATGTACTTTTTGAATGACTGATAGAACTTGTCCAAAGAAAAATTCAGGCCAGAGATCTAATTTTTAATAACTATCTTTCATTCTTTTCATGTTTCATATTTTTATTGATCTATTTTTGTTTGCTAACATACATTTTGAATTATGTGATCTTTTATAGTTTTTTCCTCTATTTTCTTAGATCTTTGAATGGGATAATCAAATTTTTGATGTGTATTTTTTATTTAGACAGTTTTAACAATCTTGATTTCTTGAAATGTATTGAGGTTTTGTGGGCCAATAAGTTGTCAATTGTATCTTGAAAATAATTTTTATTCTTTGTTGAATTACTATAATGTTTTTCTTTTGAATATATGTAATTTAGACTTATTTTCTTATAAAATAAACATATAATCCTAGATACAGTTTTTTTCAAACTGGATCTTTCATACAGTTTTTTTTAATTAAATTAAATTAATTAATCAATTTTTTTGTTGTTGTTCCAAAATTCATTGTTTATGCACCTCACTCAGTGCTCCATGCAATATGTGCCCTCTTTAATATCCCCCCCAACCCCCCACCCTTCTCCCCTCCAAAACCCTCAGTTTGTTTCTCAGAGTCCACAGTCTCTCATGGTTTGTCATCCAGAGTTTTTATAAAGAGAGTTGCATGTATAAAGTCTTATTATTCTAATTTTTTAATAATATTCTTATTTTTTTCTGCATTAATATACCATAAGGACTATACTAAAAATATCAAATTAAAATTATTACTACATCAACAAGTCTATGTATTTTATTGATTAAATATGTCTATGGCTTAGATTTTCTTGAGATGTTAATGCATTTGCATGTATAAATATTCTCTAATAGTTTTACCTTAAATTCTAATACACCTACTAAAATTCACCTTCCCTGTATGTTGTTTAACGTATGCATATTTATACTTCCAACAATATTCTATTCTTTGGTTTGCAATATTATCTCTTACAGACAATATATTGCTTGAGTTGCTTTGCTTACTTTATTATCTAACCTGAGAGAATTAATTTTCAATCATTAAGTACAACCAATTAACATTTATCTTAATGTTAAGATTATGCTATTTTACATTGCCACCTAACTAAATTTTGTTTTCTGTCCTCTCCTTTTTAAATTTATTTTCATATCATTTTATTCTGCTGCTTTGAAATGTGTGTATTTTGTTTTTATTCTTCTAATGGTTACTAGCTTAGTAAGACTCAAACTCAATTTCCCCATTAATGTTGAAATTTACCAATATCTGTATCTTTTCTAGAACTAGAGATTTTTTCAACCCCTCAGGTCTCTCATGTTCTTTCTGCTCTCCTTACATTGGTCCAATTGATTCCACCTGGAATATTATATATTTATATTTTATGTTTATACCTTTATTGTTTGGCCATTTTTTAAATTCAGTCATCAGTAGATTTTTATTAAGATTTTATTTTCTAATTTTTTATATCTTACTGCTTCCAACTGGATTAATTACTCTTCTTATTGAGAATATTTCCAAATTTACTTCAAAGACTGTCTTTCTGAGGTAATAGTCCTGAGATGCCTGAAAATACATAATTCACTCTGACATTTAAATGAGAGTTTAGATCAGAAGTCAATACATTTATTCCATGAAGAGTGAGATAGTAAATATTTGAGGTCTTGCTAGTCATGTGGTTTCTATGTGGTTTCTCTCTTGAGTACAATTTTTTCCCCTTTTCTGAGTTTTCCGTGGTTTCAGTCACCCGTGATCAACTATAGTCCAGAAGCAGATGATCCTCCTTTGTAGGAATCATCAAAAGGTCCATAGTAGCCTAATGTTATGTCACCGTGCCTATGTCATTCACCTCTCTTCATTTCATCACGCTTATCTCGCATCATTACAAGAAGCAGAAGTGTGAGTAGAATACAAACATACATTTTGAGAGGGAAAGAGAACACCACATTCTAGTAACTTTTATTCCAGTATATTATAATAATTGCTCTATTCACGATTAGTTACTGTTGTTAATTTCTTTCTGTGACTTCTTTATAAATTACACCTTATCACAGGTATGAATGTACATGAAAAAACATAGTATATGTAGGGCTTGGTACCATCAGTAGTGTCAGGTATCCCTCTGGGGTTTTGGAACATATTCCCCATGGATAAGGGGGGATTACTATGTGGACTCTGACATTATGTCAGGAGAACAACCATAGGCAAAATATAAATAAATGGATGAGGCTGTGCTCCAAAGAAATTTTATACAAAACAAGCAGCAGGCTGGATTTGCCCTGCAGGCCATAGTTTGCTGGCAACTAGCTTGGATTTATATAAAATTCTGGGTTTACTTTTCATATTGTTTTTATTATTACAGGTATTACTACACTGTCTTTTTTCACCTGGTGATGTATTTGAGAAATATATTTTGATTTATCTATTTTTCTTGTATGAGCACTATCTTCTTTTGTTTAGAATATCCTCTTTTTAAAATAATCTCAAGTTTCACAGTGTGTTCAGAGTTCTTGATATAGCTTTTCCATTTTTTTTTGTTTATTGTTAGTCTCTCCTACCTTTTTCAGAGATTTATGAGCCCTTTCAATCTATTTTTAATAGTTCTCAGAAATCATTGTTTCCTATTTGTGCAAATATCAATTACTTTCTATTTATATCATTTTACCATCTAGATTCCTTAACAGTTGTTGAGTTAATTCTAATGTTTTTCTCATTTTCTCTCTCATTTTATCTGCTTTCTTTATACCTCTTGGGTGAGTTTTTTTAATCCTGATTTCCAGCCTACTCACATTTTGCTACTGTACAATTCTCCCATTCATGTCTAACTCTAGATTCTTTAGCTCAACAATTGTGTTTTTAGTATCTTTGATATTTTCTTATCAGTGTAAAGATATTATTTTAATTTTGACTTTCATTTCATTAATTCCACTCTTTCTATGACAGGTTGTTTCCATCTGTTACTTTTTTTTTTCCTTAGTGCTTCTTTTCCCAGGTGTTTGAACATTTTTCCTTATGATCTCCTCTCTTTTGAGAGCTCTGCTGTCAAAGTGAATTAAATTTACCTAACCCAACTTTGTGCTTTTTCAAGTAAGATTTGGGGTAGTAAGTGTCATAGACTTCAGATTAGGCAGTCATGATTGATACGTTTGGTACCCACCTCCCCTCCACCCCATGTCTGGTCATCCATGAGTTCAGCATTCATACCAGAATCTGTCACCTGCCTTTCTGCCTATTTGTGCTTCTCTGAGTTTCTGTGTCATCAGCACAGAAGGAAAAAAGGGAAAACTAGGGAATTTCATCTTCCCTTATTGCTCTTGGAAGACAACCCCAGCTATGCATAGGAGGGATTCCCAAATAAAATTAATGTATTAATCATCAATGTTGATTAGCACTAGGCTACAGTTTATGATGTAGGTTCTTGATGGCCTTAATTATATAAATCTGGTGATTAAGTGAAAAAGAAGTTGAGAAGAATACAAGGAATAGGAGAGGTGGTTGGAAAGAGAGTTTTACTTCAAGCCAATGAATTCTCTTGTGGAGAATATATGTTTTTATCTAGTACATCTTGTTACTTGGGAAATGGGTTTCCTCCCATGTAAGATCAGGAAGTGACTGGTTTACAAATTTTCTAGCCCTCCTCTTGGTTATCAAAGAAGATTTATTATTTTAGGAAACATAGATTTTACAAATAAATTTGAAAGAAAGCATGTTTTCCTCAGAGCAGAAGGTTCTATCTTCACAAAATTCAGTGCTATGTGAAATGCATAAATGAAGATTATCAAGTGACTGAAGCTACATCCTTTAGAGGTCACTTTAGTCTTTAGGATCTTCGAAGGGAAATATGGGAAAGAATTTTGGATTTGAATTAACCTCTGGCTAAAAGCTACCTAGTATCTTACAATCAGAGAAATTATTTGAATTTTCTTAACTGTAGGCATCCTTTTAACTTTTTAGAAATCTTTAATTAAACTATTTTAAGTAGATTAAATTAGATGAATTAAATTGATGTAAAAGGATGATAAGAAAAAATAAATTTATTTTTCTTCTTACCTCCATATAGTTCTTAAAATATGTTTAATCTTTTCTTTTTTATATGTATATTTGAAACACTTAAAAAGCTCTGAATTTCCTTTCAGGTGAGTTACCCCCTCCCCAGATACCCCTACTCCTTCCTCAACTACCCAAGGAACACCATCCTAAAATGTCATAAAATTAGTTAATACATTCAGTGTCTATAAACTCACTGAAAGCATATTTATAAGTTATAATATTTTGAATTAATTTAAATTTGAAATAAATAATGAAGTATTTACACTGAAGTTATTATTTTTAGTTTTGTTCCATGATGCAATTAGTTTAATAATTCTTTAGTCTATAATCTTGGAAGACCTGATGAAGCATCCAAGCATGCACTTTAATTAACTTTGACCTGAGATGATGCATAATATTGTAAATTCTTCAATTATCTGTAAAGGTTTGAGAACACTGAAAATTGTATTCACATTAGTTTTTAAATACTATTTTGAAAATGTATACTAAAATAGAGTAACATAAAACTTCTATTGGTTCTCAATATTTGATCATCTTCTACTAGTTATCAGAAGTGAAATATCATTGCAATTCATCTTCTATATAATCACCTTATCAAAATTTTATATGGTGATTTTTTTTCTTTGACTTTCAGTAGAAACCTAGTCATGTTATCTTGCTTAAATACTCAATTGTTAACCAAAACACATTACTACATTTTTTTATACTGATGGCTAAGTAATTTATGCAGATAATTAAAGTAGTGCTTCAATTTTCATTACATCCTTAAGCATACTTTCTTTTCAAACCAGATTAAACTTAATGGAGTCATTTGCATGCACTTTTCACTGATTTGGAGTTTGTTTGCAAACGAATTGGTATTGTAAAAGTTATTGACTTACTCTCAGCATATTTCCTCATTTTATTGATGTTTTGAAATACTTTCAGTGCTAAAACCAGCTTTCTTAAATTCTTCACTAGAATCAAAGGTTTTCTACTCTACTGTTTATGTAATAGTAAATTACATTAGGTGTAAAGACTTGGTGAATATAGAAATTATTATCCTAGACCCTAAAATTATGTATTTTGCCTTTGTGTCCTTTGGTAGGCTAAACAATTTTTGTAACATATATATTTTTCTATTTAGTATATGAATAACCCTGGCCTCATCTAGGGAAATATTAAATTATTTCCTTATAATGAAGCAATACCACTTTTGTTTAGTTAATTAGTTGTTCTTTGCATCATTCACGTGGATTTGATAATTATTCTTGGTATTGTTTTCCTTCTAGGGTACACTTTGAAGATTAATAAAACAATTATTTTTTAAAGAAATAGGAAAAATATTGTAGCGGCCTAAATTGAAATTTACTACATAAATTTACATAATTTACTACTGTACTGAAACCATAGTATAGAGTGTAGCTCCCACAGTTTATGTGGACAACAATATGTAATGGCATTCTCTCAGAATCTCCTGAGTAGAGAGCTCTTGGAAACAGACAAAAGTCTGGTGAGAGGGGATCTACAACATCCTTCTAATTTATTTTGAAAGAAGTGTACATTCAATTTTATAAAGCCTTCTGCTCCTTTCTTGTTACATGACTTAATCTTTACCACCTCAAATGCTTTTGCTTTCCCTGTTGATAGTCTGATGATCTGATGGTATTAATAATTTTGGAACCCTCATTTCTTTCCTTCTTGACTTCATCTGTTAACAGAGTGGGCTTTCTAATAAAAGTGACCATCAATGTGGTGAACGACTTTATATAAGAGATAGTTTTTACTTACTTTACTCTTTGTTGAGTAAAGAAAGACAATAGCTTCATTCAACTTGAATTTGTGCAAATCCATGAAAAGGGATGTGTATCAGGTGACTAGTATGTGTGACTTGGTGATTATTGTTAAGACTTCAAACACAGATCCTGCCTACATACAAGTTTTCATCAATTACCAGGGATTAGCACAGTCTTCTGGGTGCTAGTCACCAGAAGTTAGCCTTGTTTAAGTCATATTTTTAAAAGTATCCATATGTTGAAACACCATTGAAGGAGAGAATCCTCACCAATTATTTTTGAATTGGTTTTTTAATTCATCTAGATGTGATTATACATGATATAGGCAATGTTAGTTCCTCAATTTTAATTCATATTTAGTTCTATAAATATATATGCATGTTTTGAAAAGTAAAATGAATCCAATTGATCTACCACTCTCAGATATTCTGTTATACTCTTAAAGATCTAACAAAAGTACCAAAATCTAATATAATGCAAATTAAACACAAATATTGAGGTGAATGAAGAAATTTGCTAAGCATCTGAAAGAAACAGAAATTTCTTATACATGTTATTTTGTCTAGATAGTAACATATCTCCTAAGCATTTCATGGTTATTATCTAAATTCACATATTAAGTCAAATTAAGACAACTAAAATTTAAATTGTTTTATTCATATTTTTTAGTAAACATTCCTGGTATTTTAAAACCACTTTAGAAAATATTTTGCATTTTGTGGATTAAAGTAAAATTAAGTCATTATTTCACATTTATTACATCACCTAACTTATTACTGAAATGCTTATTTTACACTATTACAAGTTCATAATATCTATTTTTTGAAAGGCAGTGATTTAGAATGAGATCATAAAAGGGATGAAATGAGATAATAAGAAAGTTAATACCAAACAGTTTTTGAGGTTAAACTTAATGACTGCAATTCTTTTAAAGATACTTTCCTCTGTAATTTTACACTGCTGTCTCACACAACATTTGATTTATTCCAACTGTGTTTAATTGGCCCAATGCAAAGATAAGGGACAGTTGTAACCTTGAGATTGTGACCTATGGAATAATGAGGAAATGACTGTATGTTACAAACCTACATATTAAAAAGTTTTAGTTTGTGCTACTGAAGTCTTTGTTGCTTAAATCTTCCAGGAGAGATCTGAGTGAAGACTGAATCCTTAATAATTTGAAGATGTGGAAGTATGGATTTACCCCATTCTCTGAACACTGTTACACAGAGAAATGATTAGCACTCCCTGAGAGATAATGCCTTTCCTTACTCATCTAGACTTTATTTTTTAAATATCAAGAATGTACTCCTGGTCCTGGTTTATACTAATCTCTTTGATCTGTGACCATCTACTAATCAAGGTGCTTTGATTTGTTAGCGACAGGGACCATTCTATGATTCGATATTGCTGAATTCCAGACAAAGAATCATTACATTGTATAACTTTATCTAATTTTTTTAGGTCCAAGTCAGCTAATCAATACACTTTTACTTATTTATTTTTAAAGATTGTGTTGATTTATTTGTCAGAAAGAGAAAGAGAGAGGGTGAGAGAGAGACAGAGCATGAGCAGGGGTAGGGGGCAGAGGGAGAAACAGGCTTCCTGCTCAGTAGGGAACCTGATGTGGATCTCCATTCCAGGACCTTGGGATTATGACCTGAACTAAAGGCAGATGCTTAACTGATTGAGCCACTCAGGTGTCCCTCAATATCCTTTTTTAAAATTAAATTTTTTATTAACATATAATATATTATTAGCCCCAGGGGTACAGGTATGTGAATTGCCAGGTTTACACACTTCACAGCACTCACCATAGCACATACCCTTCCCAATGTCCATAACCCAACCACTCTCTCCCTAAACCCCTCCCCCTGGCAACCCTCAGTTTGTTTTGTGAGATTAAGAGTCTCTTATGGTTTGTCTCCCTCCCAATCCCATCTTGTTTCATTTTTTCCTTCCCTACCCCCAAAACTCCACCTTGCCTCTCAAATTCCTCATATCAGGGAGAGCAAATGATAATTGTCTTTCATTGATTGACTTATTTTGCTCAGCATAATGCCCTTTAGTTCCATCCATGTCGTCACAAACAGCAAGATTTCATTTCTTTTGATGGCTGCATAGTAGTCCAGTGTGTGTGAGAGAGTGTGTGTGTGTGTGTGTGTGTGTGTGTGTGTGTATACCACCTCTTCTTTATCCATTCATCTATTGATGGACATCTAGGTGCTTTCCATAGTTTGGCTATTGTGCCAATTTACAATATTTGTTCTTCTAATCCATGAGCATGGAACATTCTTCCATTTATTTGTGTCTTCCTCACTTTCTTTCATGAGAACTTTATAGTTTTCTTTGCCTCTTTGGTTATATTCATTCCTAGGTATCTTATGGTTTTGGGTACAATTGTAAATGGGACTGAATCCTTAATTTCTCCTTATTCTGTCTTGTTGTTGGTGTATGAAGTGCAACTGGTTTCTGTGCATTGATTTTACACTTTACTAAATTCCTGTATAAGTTCTAGCAGATTTGGAGTGGAGTCTTTTGGGTTTCCCACATAAAGTATCATATCATCTGCAAAGAGTGAGAGTTTGATTTCTTCTTTGTCGATTTGGATGCCTTTAATTTCTTTTTGTTGTCTGATTGCTGAGGCTAGGACTTCTAGTACTATGTTCAATAGCAGTGATGATAATGGACATCCATGCTGTGTTCCTGACCTTAGCAGAAAGGTTCTCAGTTTTTCTGCATTGAGAATAATATTTGCGGTGGGTTTTTCCTAGATGGCTTTGATGATATTGAGGTATGTACCCTCTATCCCTACAAAAGGAAGTTTGGAAAGAACCCAAATACATGGAGGCTAAAGACCATCCTACTAAAGAATGAATGGGTCAACCAGGAAATTAAAGAAGAATTGAAAAAATTCATGGAAACAAATGATAATGAAAACACAACTTTTCAAAATCTGTGGGGCACAGCAAAGGCAGTCCTGAGAGGAAAATAAATAGCAATACAAGTCTTTCTTAAGAAACTAGAAAGGTCTTAAATACACAACCTAACCCTACACCTAAAGGAGCTGAAGAAAGAACAGCAAAGAAAGCCTAAACCCAGCTGGAGAAGAGAAATAATAAAGATCAGAGCAGAAATCAATAAAATAGAAACAAACAAACAATAAAACAATAAAACAAATCCCTCAATATTCTTTTAAAAGAAATAAAAGTTCAGAAAATCCGTGGAGTTTCTATAACAAAAATATTTTACTCAATTTGCTTTTACAGCAGTGTATGTGGTTAAAATGTCAGGACTCAAAATTCCATTTCTTACCCCAACTTTTTATCAATCTGAACACCTTAGTGATACTTTGACAAGTTTTCATTTGGTCCCTGAGTGAAGAGCTCCAAAATAAGTATATTTATACTAGATAAAAATTGCATTTCTGCAATTTATACTAGATAAAAATTCTACCCTGATATTAGAAAAATTCTTTTGATTTTGAGATTTTACTAGAATTGCAGTCATTACAATATCTCTTTGCTTTCTTCTCATACTGTCATAGATGTGAATAAGAATCATGGGGAGAGTGACAGCAGCTCACTTAGGTGCAGTACTTTGTTGTTACTCACTGGGAACTAGCACTTGTTGTTCCTTCAAGGTTCAACATTATTTTTTATAAGTCAGACTAAAAGAAGTACATTCACAAGCCTGTAGCAATGCACACCCATCTCCTGCCTGCTTTATTTTTCCTCTTCCTGACCAGTAAAGAACCAATCTAAGCCACTAAAAATTAAAGAATAAAGGGAAATTATGACAAAATTTGATCAATGAAGCTAATTCATGTCATTCATTTTATTCTTTTTTTACATAACTCACTAGGGAACAGCTTTATGTAAGAACAAAGGGAAGGGGAAGTTCCTGGTGAAAGCACCTAATATTTGATCCTTGTCATAGAAAAGGAAATAAATTTAAATGATGCTTTGAATGTAAAACATGCTTGTGAAAAAATGGAAGAGTTTTTAACACATTTAATGTCTATTTGTTATAGTACTACGTGTTTCTGAGTCTAAAAAAAAGAAGGAAAATTCTACTTTTTTGATCATTGTATTTTTTTTCCCTTTTGTTTTATTTCAGTAACCAAACAAGAGTTCTAACCTATAAAAAATGTTTAAGTGTTTGGTACATTTTATTTATTTATTTATTTATTTATTTATTTAATCATTATTGACTATAGGTGTAAAAGAAGATAATGTAAATACTAAATAGTGATATTTCATATTAAGATAATAATATTACATAACAATATGAATCATGTATGTGTTTTTGTGTATTGAAAAGAGAATGGAAGACCAATGGAAGAAGTACTTTAAAATAAATAATATGAATCTCTAAAAGTAGTCCCATATCGATATATTTCAGGAATTTAAACTAACACTTTTCTGTTTGCCAGCTTTTAGAAAATGAAACTATATTAGATGTATAATAAGAAATAACATGATGATATATCACTATTATGAAAAGTAGTTCTTTAGAAATTAAGGGGAATTTTGTCATTACATGAACTTTTAAGTATGAACATTATATTTCACAATAAGCAATAGTCTTTCATTTTTAGGATATGTAATTTTTCAAGCATTACATTCTCTGACGATCTTCAAACTGTCATGTAAACAAATACTTCTAATTTGGTATAAAATAAATATTATTTAAGTAAAACTGAATAGGGTTTCAATAAATATAACAGTTTGAACCTGTGTCATACTCTTCAATATCAGGAAAACATCCCTGATTCCTATCAAAACTTTCCATATAGTGGATAAGGATTAAGATTATTAAATTAAGTTGACACTGTCCAGATTAATTCTCACACTTTAAGCTTTTATCTTATATAACCATTTTTATTTGAACCATACATTTCTACTGAAGTTATGTATC
Organism: Enhydra lutris kenyoni; assembly: GCF_002288905.1. Classification (NCBI taxonomy): domain Eukaryota; kingdom Metazoa; phylum Chordata; class Mammalia; order Carnivora; family Mustelidae; genus Enhydra; species Enhydra lutris. The sequence continues at coordinate 163,825 of NW_019154242.1, forward strand.
TTGAAAATCTCTTTGATTGACCTCAAATCAAGAAAATGAAATAACTAAGTTCTTCCTGATTTACTTTACATTTTGAAGCCAATAATTTGTAACAAAGTAAAAATAAATAAGTATATTTACCCTTATCATCATTTCCTGAGAAGCAGATGCTATATAAGTCAACTAAACTCCATCTACGAACCTCTTGTGATCTATGATTTCAAGTATAAAATTATCTTTTAATTACATTGTTGGACTCTGCTAGAGCTTACTATATATTTGTATATTCCTACAATGAATCTTGTAAAATCTAAGGGATCTGTAGTTTTGCTGTCTGGTAGGCTATACTAAATGCCATGGTGAACCTGCAGACCTTATTTTGAATGAAGGTAAGGACAAAAAAATACCCCCACAATTTATTTAAATGTAAGTACAAGGCAAATCACTAAGTGTTCATTTTCAATTACTTTTTTTTTTGAGAAGAAAAAAGTAACTTAATGCAAAAAGGTATCCTCAAAACATATTCAAGGAAAAGTGCAGCTTATTAACAACAAATTAATCAAGTACAGAATAATTGTGAGATAGGTTGTATTGCTCTTTACTTTTCCTTCCTGTAAGATTGCAATTGAGAAAGGCAGAAAATTGTCTGGAAAGGTCAGAGTTTCAATAAAATATTTGCAACAATTATTCTATCGCTTATTTGGTAAGATACATTTAAACATTTCATATGCCTTTGGAGAAACATAGTTGATGTTGAAACAGGAAGAAAGGCAGAAGCAGACTCCCAGCTAAGCTGGGAGCCTGACATGGGGCTCAATCCCAAGACCTGGAGATCATGACCTGAGGTGAAGGCAGATGCTTAACCATCTGAGCCACCCAGGTACCCCTCTGCTTTCCTTTTACAAATTACGGTTACCTGATGAATTGGCCTTCAAGGAGCTGAAGTTAACTCAGCAAGCACAGACTTCTTTAAATGTGGGCCACCTCCAGTAAGACTACATACATTTCTTGATAAAGTGGAAGAAATTGTATTTGGTAAAGAGAGATTTCAACATATTTTCAAGGATGTGATATTCTGATAAGTCTTTCTTTAAGCCTAGGGACTTTAATATTTTACAACAAGTACTCATATGATAATCATATGGATTAAAAATCATTTCACATCTAAAAATTATAACTACAAATTTCCACTCTGAGTTAGATAAGAAAGTCAATTATTATAGCAGTAGTAAAGTGATAGGTATGCTATTTTTATAAAAAGAGAATGTGTTCTTATTTTCTAAACTATTACATCTTATTCCACCCAAATTAAAAGATTTCTACTAGTCAAGTGCATGTCTGAAAATCACTAATTTGAGCATAGTCCATTTTTTCACTAAGATCTCTTTTTATGTAAAAATTATTTATATGTTATTTTAAGTTAAAATGCAGCTGGTTTTCCAGTGTCCATTCTTTTCATAAATAGAGTTATCATGTGAAAAGAGCTTAGTAAGAACTCTATGTTTGTGTCTTTCCCAATTTCTATGTTTTATTTCCCAAGTGTTACAATAGAATGTTGCTAAAATAGCATAATACATAGATAATATAATATATGAGCAACTGTTGTGATCTGAATGTTTGTGTCCCCCTAATATTTGTATGTTGTAATCTAATCCCCAGTGTGACAGCATTTGGAAGTGCAGTCTTTGGGAGGTAATTGGGTCATGAGTGTGGAGCCCTCTTGAATGGGAGTGATTTCCCTAATAGACTATGAAGGGACCAGAGCTCTCTCTCTACCACTGTGGGGATAAAATGAGAGTGGGCAGCCTGCCACATGGAAGAGGGTTCTCACCCAAACCTGACCATGCTGCACTCTGATTCAGACTTCTAGTCTCCAAAACTGTGAGAAATAAGTGTTGGTTAAGCCATCCAGTTTATTTTGCTCTAGCAGCCTGGGGTAAGACAGTGATAAAATGTGCAAAAAATGAAATAGCATATTGAATACAAAAGCTATCATTTATCATAAATAATATAGATAGAGGTCATCGATACAAGCAGCTGTGATTTAGTTCTATGAAATCTAATTTAACTGTCTTAAAAATTCTCATAGCATCCTATCTAGATTTCAGAATTACTGGGCTTAAATTTAAGCAGTGTATTTCTGCTCACCAAGTGCTCAGAATTGCCTGTTACTTGGCTTGACCAAACTTCCTGGCTTCTCTCCTCCCCCACAAAATCCTGCACTAGGGCTTATTCTTAAGCTTAATGAAGAAAACATCTTCTTCTAATGGCTCATTCTGACTGCAGAAACAGGTATTCCCCATGAAACATCTTGATCATGTCTGCTTAACTACTCCACCCCTGTAAATAAAAGTTCCTGTCAACCATGCTAACTTACCCCTCTTTATTAAAAAAAAAAAAAAAAAAAAAAGTATTCTGTTTGTTTTATTTTGAGACATTTGTCTTTGACACTGCCATTTTGCTTTCACAAGGTATCTTTACATACTAGGTAGAAAGAATTTTCCACATCTGGTTAAGAATTAAAGACCAAAGTTTCAGAATATATAAAGAGCTGAGCATGTTGTATTTCATTAAAAATAAACATACTGAAATGCAACAAAGCCATTTGGCTAAAAAGTAAGACCAATTTTCATACTTAACAAAGAGTAAACATTCACTTTGGCATTGTGTATAATTCTATGCTTTGAAATTGAAGAGAAATTGACTGCAGAGGATAGAGATGTAATTAAAAGACTGGAAATCTAAATGAAATAAGTGAGGTGAAAAGAGTTGAATTAACATCCTTTGGGGTCACAAAGTACATTAAGGAATGTGATATAGAAATAGAAAACAAGTGCTTTTCATTTTCTCTAAGGAAATTTAAGAGCAAATAATAGTGATTTGTGGTCAGACAGAATGAGGTTAGAAAGATATGAATGCTATTTAAATATCCAAATAGAATATAGTGAAAGCATGATAAATATCTTGGTTAGGACAACTATAAGAACATATTTTTTGTCTGATATCTCAATGTTGATACTGTTTCAGGTTACAAATAATATAATTCAGGGTGCCTGGGTGGCTCAGTAGGTTAAGCCTCTGCCCTCAGCTCAGGTCATGGTCTCAGGGTCCTGGGATGGATTCCTGCAGCCCCCCATTGGGCGCTCTGCTTAGCGGGAAGCCTACATTCCCGCTCTCTCTGCCTGCCTCTCTGCTTACTTGTGCTCTCTCTCTGTGTCAAATAAATAAATAAATAAATAAATATTTTAAAAAAGAATAATATAATTCAATAGTTCTTTTGAAGCAATGACTCTGAAACTTTTGAAGTGTGGTATTGCTTTTTGAGTGGAATTATTTTCATACCTGCTTGCATCTTTAAGATGATATTGGGAAAATTCCTGTTAATAAAGAAACATGTAATTATTATTAAGGCGGTCATTAGCTTCCATTTATACTTTTAAGAGAGTAGTTATATCTGAATGAAATACACCATCACTATTTTTATTCTTCAAACAGAGCTGGTATTCATTTACTTTGATCAATTGCACTTCTATTGCTTATTCACCTTAAATTACATTTCATTGTTTCCATCTTGAACAGTAATAGTGTCATCATCATGAATGAGCTTCTTGCATCAAAAAATGTGTACCTGCTGTTTTCCATCTGCTTTTCTTGCTCTTTCACCTTGCTAGGACACCTAGGAAGAAACATAATAAATCAGGAAGAAACTCTTAGTGTGAGATATCTCTTTTTATATACAGGACCCTCAAAGAAATCAACTTAATTTGCAAAATGGGAAAAATGCTTATTTTTCAGATTCATGAAGAAAATTACCACTAACATTTTCTTTTATTATTTACATTAAGGCATAACACATAAAGATCCAAATGACCTCAAGTGTACAATATGATGAATTTTTACAAATTTATGAATTTCCTAATCTATTCAAAAAATGAAAAAAAGTAATATAAGGTTGAAAACCTATAAGGTATAGTAAAGTATCTGTCTTCGAAAATTTCAGGCATTGAGTTTACTTATGATTTTCTACTGAAAAGTCTATGAGATATATTGTACTTCATTTCAAATTTCCCTGAAGCTTAATCAAAGGTATGTCTGTCTCCACAACTACTTTTTTTCTAAAAGATACGAGGCAAAAAAAATAAAAAAATTGTAAATGATACTTCATTTGATTTGGATGGGACATTTATTCTTGTAGATTTTATTGCTCTGGGAATGAAAGTGAAGAACTAAACAGAATATATGCATACTTTCAAAGTATTTTATTAATGCAACCATGAAATACTGTATCATTTTTTGCTTTTACAGATTGAAGTAGTGATAATGTCACATAATTTGCATAGGTAGTTCCATCAAGCCACCCCTCCCCACTAGACTATTCAGTCAAGTACCTTGAATTTTATGAAAATGTACTATATATATAAAAATAAATATATGCATATGATTTGTATGGATACACAATATATATTGTGAATTACTGTATTTGAAGACATTCTTCTTCTAATACATATGCACTTTTTGATCAGGGAAAGGTTTCACCCACAAAAAGAAAAGTTTATTCTCTCAATTTACTCACCCACGTTCCACATTTGTTCAAACAACCTGATATAAAAGTCCTAATTGATCTCTTTCCTTCTATTTTTCTCCCAGCCATGCTTTTAAAATGCCAAATATTGACTCCCTTGAACAATCTGTTGACAAAGCAAAGTGAAATTCATTGCTTACCATAGTAGTGGAGATTAATTCTTGACAGAGTCTTAGTAGTATCTCAGAAAAGGATGAGAATAGGTAGAATAAATTTGAAATTTGTTGGGGAGTCTGCTTTAAGGTAAGTCAGTGTGATGTCTTGATGATAGTTGGGAAAAATGCATAATATAATGATTTAGTATTGGTGGACACAGAGATGTCAGCAGTCAAGACCAGGAGAAGCACATCTTCCCAGTGTCATTATGCCTAGCTGAGCTTTAATTTTTAGTAATTGAATACTCTCTGAAAACTTTTAAAGCCAACAATTACATACAATTTCATCTTCCCAAACAAATTTTTCTAGAATAGTATGGCCATGTTAATGAATGGGAAGAAATCAGAGAGAGAGACAAACCATGAAAGACTCTGGATTCTGGACAACAAACTGAGGGTTTCAGAAGGGAGGGTGTGGGAGAATGGGGTAATAAAGTGATGGGTTTTAAGGAGGGCACATGTTGTGATGAGCACTGGCTATTGTATGCAATTAATAAATCATTAAACACTACATCAAAAGCTAGTGATGTACTATTTGCTGGCTAAGTGAACATAATAAAAAAAAAGAATTGAGTAATAGCTTTTGTTAATGAAGACATTAGGCTGGGTGGGTGTAGATGGATTTCATTCTCAGTATCTCCTCTCATTGTCATTCTTCAGCTTAAGCTAAAGGGTAGAACATCACCATAGCATCTGGAGAAGTGGTCAACGCATTTCTTCCTTTCTTATTTTTGTTTTTGTCATTTTTTATGAAGTGGTGTAATCACATAAGTGTTTGAGGATATTGATTACAACCTCTATGAAAGTCATATTTTCCTGTTTGTCTTGTGTTTTGTTTTGTTTTGCTTAGAGGGTCACTTGTTGGACAAGACAGCCACTACACAAGATCATTTAAGACTCTACGATCACACACTTGAAGTAAGCATCACAGAAAATATCAAGAGAAGGATTGTTATCAGAGCCTGTGAATCAGTTTTAAGCCAAGCCTCAAAAGTGCTTATGTTAAGCCAAGACAACAAATCTTAACTTCAATCCACAGAACCCACAGAAACATATGGCATTATTTAAAAAAAAAAAAATCTGTATTTATAATATTTTTGTGTTTCTCAGATCTGGGAAGAATATTGCATCCATACAGAGACTTTGGAGGTTCTTTATGGATGCAGGCACAATATTCCTCCCTTAAAACATCACATAGCCCTTCTGGAGAAGCCAATATTATGTCTAAGGAAACTTATTCCAAACTAATATTCAATTTAATGAACGCTTTGGGCAAGGAGTTCTGTAGCCTTGGAAGCTTTTGCTGAGATCTCTTGCTATCATCTGAATTGCAGGCATGTAGTATGATCACTACTGTGTGGGTCTCTTATAAAGCAGAGGCTTGCAGACACACACAAAAATTAGAATTTGCCTTGAATTATTAGTATTTTAGATTCCTGGAGGTGTGGTTTATTATGGTGTTTGCCATCTAAAAAATCCCTTAGTGCTTGAGCCAATTTCACAGGAAACCAATTGATTATTAAAAGAAATTAGTATCAAGGGAATCTGGATGGCTCTAAAAAGAAAATGTGCACAAGCTCAACAAGCGAGTTTCATCATTCACTTGGGCCAAATCATGATTAGATTGCAACTAGTCTTCTACTTATGCCAGAAAATAAATAAGAAAGCAGAAAGTAATTTTAAAAATGTGGGATTTACAGATAACAGATGTCTGTATATGAATTGTTCAAAATCTTAAACCAGCAAAAAGAAAGGAATGTCACTAGGAAAAAAAAAAATACACATGTATGCAAGCATATTGAAGTTTAATGTGATTCTAGCTCTGGCTCTTGTTCTCTGGATCCTACATGGAACGTATCTACCTCCCGAAGGCTATTTGCTTCTGGAAGATTTCTGAGAATCTTCACCTTGATCTTTATAATCTTGACAATCATCAAGTGGTTTGAGAATTACTTCTGTCTCTATATAACAAACACTTACACAAGGACAGAATTCTTAGACTTCACTGATGTGATAATAGTATCTGCTCAGGTCCTTTCTAGTGAGGTTCAAATAATGTCTTTCTCTGATGTTAATTAGGAAATCAGTTGTCCAGATTTGTTCATGCAGAGGTTGCTTAGGAAGATCTTGAGGAATATTGTGGCAATATTAGACATATTAGACATATTCTATATGTAGCCACATGTGATATTTGTTCTTGTCTGCTTGCCTGAGTGTGAAAATTAGAATTGGCAGTGCTAGTCTCACAAACATGGGGTAGCCTCTTAATAATTTTTCAAGGGGGTAGTAACCCAAGAAGGTGTTGATTTAGCTGTCCTTAAAAACAATAGCAATACTTTAGGCCATAAAAGTTTAAGAGTCTTTGAAAGTTCTGCCGACAGAACACTCTTGAAAGAAATTGAAGAAGACACAAAAAGATGGAAGAGCATTCCATGCTCATGGATCAAAGAATAAACATTGTTAAAATATCTATACTGCCTAGAGCCATCTATATTTTCAATGCTATCCTGATCAAAATTCCACTGGCTTTTTCAAAGAGCTGGAACAAACAATCCTAAAATTTGTATGGAACCCAAAGAGACCCCGAACTGCTAAGGAAATGTTGAAAAAGAAATACCTGGGGGCATCACGTTGCCTGATTTCAAGCTTTACTACAAAGCTGTGATCACCAAGACAGCATGGTACTGGCACAAAAACAGACACACAGACCAGTGGAACAGAGTATAGAGCCCAGATATGGACTCTCAACTCTATGGTCAACTAATTTTTGACAAAGCAGGAAAAAAATATACAGTTAAAAAAAGACAGTCTCTTCAATGGTGCTGGGGAAATTGGACAGCTATGTGTAGAAGAATGAAACTCAACCATTCTCTAACACCATACACAAGGATAAACTCAAAATGGACAAAAGACCTCAACGTGAGGCAAGAATCTATCAAAATCCTAGAGGAGAACATAGGGAGTAACCTCTTCAATATCGGCCACAGCAACTTCTTTCAAGACATGTCCCCAGTTTTGGTTTCAGAATTCAATTTGTACTTACCACCTTTTCCAAAGATTGGCAGTGATAGAGACAACTAACTTTTTTATTAATTCTCAAGATGTTACAAAGATATTTGTAATAGATCCAGTGAAATGGATGCCTCTGTCATTAGAAGAGTTATTTTGTAATTTCCCAGAGTGTGAATACAATACTCAGTAACTCTTTGTTACTGTTAGAGTCCTAAGTTTACAGCAAATAAAGGCTTTAGTTTATCCCAAGAATAAGCAGTTAGTGTGAGGAACTTATTTTAAATGTATTGCAGGTTAACTGCAGGAAATCTGGTAGAAGACAGTCAAAGAGACCTTGGTGTTTGGGTTCTTGTCAATGTCTTGCCTTTACAATTTTACCAGAATTTTGGCAATGGTGTATAAAATGTGCACTTTAAAAACATTTAGTAAAGTTTTTCACACAAATATTGATCAAAAAGAGTGGCCAATTTGCATTTATTGTGATAAAAGACTAAATAGTTCTGGCTAATGTCTTATGACCATTTAGCAAAAATGGAAAGCAGTAAATTTCTCACTTGAATGTTAACACACAACATATAGATATGTAGTTTGCTAGGTATGTTTCCAGTATCAAAAACAGACTATTAAAAAAAACAGATTATGAGCAGTTAGGGTATTATGTCTCAACATAATATATCTACAGAAAATTATTACAAGGGAGTTTTGAACTTAAAATCAACAAATATGTAGATAGATAAATAAATACCTGAGTTGATCAATTTATCAATCAAAATATAAATTTAAATAATTACTGCATCAGTCTTTGTGATTGATCTTGAGTAGGTTTATTATGAATCCTGATGATTATGAAATCATTACAGTATAAATGTTTTAATTTGATACATTCAATTTAAAAAGGACTGAACTTCTCTTTTGACTATTACTTTGATAAACAATCTAGCTCGTAAAATAGTTTTGAGTTAAACTGTTTTTGGAGAATATCCAGATAAGTCTAATTATTTCTGTTACCTTCCCTTTTATAATATAAAGGTACATCTTATATAATCTATTAAACTTAAGGTGTCAAAAAAAAAAAATTACAACACCATTTCCAAAGACATTTGGACATTTTCTTACTCTATAGCTATATTGTAATGCTAAAAAAAGAGGGATAAATTAAAATTCTATATTAATACCAGTTTTTAAAAAATATTTGATTTCTTTATTTGACAGACAGAGATCACAAGTAGGCAGAGAGGCAGGCAGAGAGAGAGAAGGAAGCAGGCTCCCTGCTGAGCAGAGAGCCCAATGTGGGGCTCAATCCCAGGACCCTGAGATCATTACCTGAGTTGAACGCAGAGGCTTAATCAACTGACCCACCCAGGTGCCCCTGTATTAATACCAGTTTGTTTTTCATTTCAAATGCATATAACTATTTATAGATTATTTATCAATTGCTAAATTTTACATTTATATAGGATGTTTTTGTGTGTGTGTTATATTCCTAATTCTATTTATCTTTATTATTTTAAAGATCACATATACATTAGTTTGTATTCTAGAGTTGGCAAATGACATTGGTAAAATAGACAGCAATCTGAAAAAAATAATCTTGGATTTGTATTTCACTCCATATGATGTCTACAATCCAAAGACTCTAGGAATACACATGTAGCAAAGTTGGATTTATTACTTGCTGAAACAAAGAACATCATCCACGTCATAAACTGTGGGAATGTTTGGTCATTTCAGTGGTTGTGTAGTAACTTTGCTTCTAATATCTAATTTACGTTAATCTGATTTCGTTGTATCCATGTCACAGGAAGTGCTAGTCAGATATTTATTTTCTGCAAAATTGTTAATGTCAGGGGGAACCACATGACCTATGTGAGAGCTGCTAGCCCAGCTACCATCTGTCATCTGTCAGGTATGATTATTTCTTTCTCTCTCTTTTTACATTTAATAAAATTTAACTGTGTTAAAAATAAAATACAGAAACAAATCCATTAAGATATTAGGATAACAGATATACATATATTTAATTTTACTATGATGGAAAACCAAAAAGCATAAAAAATGAGACCAAACATTTTTCCTTTGCATAAAAATCAAAGATGTCTGTACACACACAAAAAGAAAATAATGGCTGTATATCACAAGACAAAATGGATAGAAATGTTTGTAGTAAAAATCATAGGTGAAGAACAGATTCTATTAAGTATGAATTGCTATAATAAGCAAATTAGAACAGAACCAAGAGTCTAATAAGCAATTAATGTGAACTGTTATAGAAAAGTAATTATAGTAGGCTCATAAATATAGGAACCGCTCACTTTCTTATAAAGAGAATCATAAGTTAAAAGAAAAATGAAATAGCATTTTCAGGTCATAACTGGATTTTTAAGGTATTAAGGAAATAGTCATTCTAAAAGTTGGTATGAATTTAAATGTATAAAAAAATTAAAATCTAGTCAATGTATTTACAAAAAGGGAGATATATAAGTTAAGAAATCAAGTACTATTTCTGAATTTTGAATTCTGAAATGAATTTTATTTATTACAAAATGAATTTATTTATTACAAGTTTTATTTATTAATTTGAGAGGATATGACAACATGTTAATGTTGTAAATTGCATAAGATGAACACATGGTTGTTTTATATTTTTCATTATATAGTGTGTCTTTATATTATATTTTTTAAAGATTTTATTTATTTATTTGTCAATAATAAGAACATTTAAATTTCAGTTTAGGAAAAAAAAAGCACAAGGTGAAGCTGGGTAGTTCAATTGGTTAAGAAACTGCCTTTAGCTGAGGTCTGGATCCCAGCACCCCGGAATCAAGACCCCGCTTTGGGCTCCCTGCTCAGCGGGAGTCTGTTTCTCCCTCTCCCTCTGCCTTTCTGTCCTGCTTGTACACTCTCTGTCCCTCTCACGTGCTCTCTCTCTCCCCCATCCTCTCAAATAAATAAAATCTTAAAAAAAAAAAAAGAAAAGAAAAAAACCATGAGGTCAGATTAATAGAGAAAAATCAAGCTCAAAGTATTAAAGGTTTTTAGGAGGCAAAAAGTATTCTAGTTGAGTGAAATTTGTATATATGTTCCCTTGTTTAAAAAACTGTCTGTATCACACTTTGCTTATCCATTTATCTATGGAAGTACACTATGGTTGCCTCCACATTTTAGTGATTGTGAATAATGCAGTTATGAACACAAGTGTACACTTGTCTCTTTGAGAGACTGCTTTTAGCTCTTTTGGTTATAAAGCCACAAGTAGAATTGCTGGTTTACAATTCATATCAAAATTCTATTTTTAGATTCTTCTAGAACCACCAAACTCTTTTCTACGAATTGTACCATTTTACATTCTCAGCAACAGTGCACAGGAGTCTTAATTTATTCACAGCCTTACCAACGGTTGCTATTTTCTGGCTTTCTTTTTTATTCTGTATTGTTTTGTTTTGTTTGACAGTAGCTATCCTAATGAGTATAAAGTGATAGCTCATAGTTTTGACTTACAGTTCCCTAATAATTAGTGATTTGAGCATTTTTTCATGTGCTTATTAGCCATTTGTATATCTTCTTTGGAGAAATGTCTATTCAAGTCCTTTGCTTACTTCTGAATTAGGTTGCTTATTTTTTGTGCTCTTGAATTTTAGGAATATTATTCAACTGTAAGAAGATGGAAAATTCTGACATATGCTACAACAAAGATGAAACTTAAAGATATTATGTTGAGTGAAATAAGGTCATAAAAATAAAAAATCACTAAGGATTTTCAAATAAAGTGGTTGAAGCAAAAAAAATAAATAAATAAATAAAAAATAATAAAAAATAATAAAAAATAAAAAAATAAAAAAATAAAAAATAAAAAAATAAAATAAAAATTAAAAAAAAAATTCTACTTCTTTGAGGTAATTAGAGTCGTCAAAATTATAGACATAGAAATTAGAAAGATGGTTGTCAGGAGTTGGGAGAAAAGGGAAATGGGACATCATTGCTTAATGGATATAGAGTTGCAGTTTTATAAGATAAAAGTGTTATGGCAATGGATAATGGTGATAGTTGTACCACATTATGAATGTGTTCAATACCATCAATATCTATTTTCCCTTTCTTCTGGTTGGGGTGCCAAAGTGATTAGCCATCAGAAGAGCCATAATATCATAAAAGTAGTATTTTGAGTATTGTTAATACACAGTCAAAGCCTATGTGTTTCACTAAAATTATGTCTATGTCTATCATTAAAAACATGAACCCATGAAGCAGCTACTAAGACCATTGAACTACTGCTTTGGACACATATGGAATGCCTAGCAGTGTCATTGCTGAAAATAGACTGATGGTTTGATATTAACCATTATTCAAGCATTGACATGTTTTTTAAGACTTTGAAAATATTTTAACTATAATGTAAAATTTTGTTTCACATATAGAGATAGAGAAATAAGTGATCTTATCCAAATCTGTAGATGCTAAAAACAGATAATGGTGATATTATAAATAACCAAAGATAAAAATCAGGAGAAAGATGAAGGAGAGACAGAGAAAAGAAGAAAGTATCACAAATATCATCTATGAATATATAGAATTTCACTTTATTATGGTGATTTTTCCTTTAGGTTAATTCTGTCCCCTTCTGGAATCTCAATAATTATTGAGACACCAGAAAGTATAGAATCCTTACACATTAATTATCTATCTATTCTCCCAACATTATCCCTGATTTAATGAAACCTGTAAGTTTTATGGAAAACTTTTTATAAATAGTTGAAAATATTCCCATATTCTCTGCTCACCTTCCTAATTTTTTTTTTCAGTTATTCATCTTTAAAGCATTTGGGTGAAATAGGTAAATTATTACCCAGTAAGAATGTCCTCAGAATCTGCCATCTCTAATTATGTATACAATTCTCATTGATTGATTTGAAATTCAAAAATAGGATGGGGATTTAGATTTTTACCTAATTCTTTTTTTCTCATGACTATAATATGAATAGTAGGGTAAATATGAAAGTAATCCCTAGAATATGCAAGTTGTTTATTAAAATAACAAAAGAATCTATATTTTACACCAACTCTATGTAGAAGTCTTCTTTTAAAATAACCACTTAACATTGTGGGATTTCTAAGTATATTAGTGCTAGATCACAAATTTAATATATTTTTCTTATGATGTGTTTTATTTAAATACTATGTATTTAAATACTATGTATGCTAGCTGAACATTTGCACAGAAGAGATTAAACCGTTCTTTTTCAAGAGATTTCCAATAAACCCTAATGACCAAAGCAGCATCTGTAGCTAAAATTTTCAAGCAGTCCATGTGTGTTTGCTGTATGTGGTGTGAGAATTTAGCATATGTAGTGTTTGATGTTTTCGTCATAAGACTGAGGTATTAATTAAAGCAAATTCTTTACTTTAGGCAACAGAAGACATATTGCTATTATATATTTATAGTAACAAATCATGTTTTGGTAACATTCCTTCTGGAAATAAAACTTTTACTAAAGGAAGTGACCTTTACCTATCTTGTATTAAAATATAATATTCCAGTCTTCCATATGTATAACATAGTATCAAAATGTGCTGCAAATTTTAATATTTGCCAGCATCTCTCTGTACCCACATATAATTGCCTATAGACTAGATGAGCATAATTGTTTTCAACCAAAACTTAATTTTTTAAATGCTCATTAAATTTATGATCTCATCTAGAAGTGAATTTGAAATATGTTTAGTAGGACATATCTAGAGTTATATTAATGTAGATCGAGTCAGTGATTGCTCTGCCAACTGCTTTTCAAGGATTAGTAACTCTAGCACTTATTTCCAATCACCCATATTTGATATGATAGTACATCTTCAGTATGCCAAGTTTGACATCTGCTGCATTTCTCATTCACTGAAGAATTGTCCAATACTTGATTCACTTAAGAAAATGAATGAATTAGGTAAAGTCAGGTTAGTTACATCTCTCTTTGACTTATATGTAAGAGGGGAGAAACAGTGAAATATATAGTTTTAAGTGAATTGATATGCGACAAAGGATAACTATGGATTCATTTTAATTTGCATAACAGTTTCAGATATGTGTTAAAACAATATGACAGAAGTTCAATGTAAGAAAAAATATGTATAGAAGATAAGGTTGTTGTTTTTTTTTTTTGTTAGGAGATGAGTTTTTAAAAGAATCTTCACCTGAGTGACATATTTTTATATGTCATAAATAAAAATGATAAATATGTTTAAAAATGATAAATATGTGCTGCTATTTTCTCTTTTAATTATTATTTTGTACCAATGTAACTTTTTATACTTAATGTGAAATATAATCTGAAATTAATGTCAATGATTATAATATTATCTAATGATTTCTCAGTCAAATTAGCACTGCTATTCAAATTTGACACAAATAATTTTGTTATTTTCCTGGCCCCAATTTCATAACTGATTATACTGTGACACACAGAGGTGAGTTTAAGAGATTTCAGTGTTGGGGCGCCTGGGTGGCTCAGTGGGTTAGGCCGCTGCCTTCGGCTCGGGTCATGATCTCAGAGTCCTGGGATCGAGCCCCACGTCAGGCTTTCTGCTCAGCGGGGAGCCTGCTTCCTCCTCTCTCTCTGCCTGCCTCTCTGCCTGCTTGTGATCTCTCTGTCAAATAAATAAATAAAATCTTAAAAAAAAAAAAGATTTCAGTGTCTATTATAAATGCTTTTTACTTACTAAGTTGATAAATATTACACATACTTCAAAAATACTGCCAAAGTAAATTCTCTAAAGCACACATTGCTTTTTCATTTTTCCTTCTACATATTTAATCAAGGGTCTTAAGTTTATATCAGATTGAGATAGTTAGTCATTTGTATTTATCAACTACAAGTTTGTATCACACCAGAGAATATAATGACAGAGAAATGATTTGAATAATTAATTTCAAACCTTCCAAACTATATGACTCAACATCTGGCAAATTTACAAGAGAAAAACATTAGAATTTTTATAACATGTAGTCTCCATTCATTCACTGTAACTAATGTTTATGAGCTACAATATGGAAACGTGTTCTGGTTCTCTATTCCCCTGCCTTCACCATGGATAACATTACTGGAACAAAAGTTTTGTGTACCAATTAGTGAGTAAATAGATGTAGATGAATACATACATACCCAGCATAGCAACATTTTAATAATTTATACAGCTGTCAAAAGTTTTCTGCATCCTGTTTAAGCAAACTGAGTTTTGAAATTAACTTGAACTACAAATGATAAACTTAAGATAAATTTTGATATTAAAACACGGGTGCAAAAGTAGTGAATACATCATGCTGAAAAGGGGAGGTGATTGTTCAACTTTTCTTTTTTGTAACTAAATTGTAAATATTCATTGCTTATTTGAAAAATTATATATCGCACAAAGCAAAAAAAAAAAAGCCCCACAAAGTGTAATTTTTGTTAAATCTTCTTCTATGAATTTTTATGTGTACTCATGTCTGGAATACTCACAAAATAAGGACAACATTAAAAAATGTCAGAATTATTAAATAAATATGCACTATCTTTAAAATGATACAATTCATTACTAGAAACTTTGCCAAAAATTAGAATGTAGGAAGCCATTTTATTCTGAACTTGTATAATTAATATATTGTCTAAGTCTTTACTCTTTTATCTGTAGATGAGCTACCTTCACTGATACTGGAAAGATGTACTCTTAGAAATACGTTTCTGCTGATGAATGGTAGATAAAACTAATGAAAAACTATTCATCTCATAGTACTGTGAGCTACAAGCTCTCTTCTCTCCCTGAACATTGGTGGGGGATCAACAGCAGAGCTACTCTGATGCCCAACCAGTCATGCAACATTGAGAGCTGAAGGGATCAATAAAATAAAACAAACAGTTGTGTTTGCTTATTAAAAACCAGCTCAACAACAACATGAAGATTATGCTTTGTAATTATTCGTACTCTTCAGTACTTACAACTATCAAAATCTCTTCTTCTTTCCCTTAGCACTATTTATCTCTCTTAACATTTAAGGGAAAGCCCCCTTAGCACTACTTACTTCTCTTAACAACATTTAAGGGAAGTATCATGACATCTGGCCAGAGGTTTTCATCACTTGTCAAATGTTTTAACCATATTTTAAGTTGCATTTCCCCACCAAAAATCTGTTTCTGGAAAGCCATCTCTATAAATTTGTAAATATTCAATCCAGAAAGAAGAAATAGACTCAGTACCAAATTTGTGTCTTGTGTTCATAAATGTACTTCAAACCTTTTGTGTTTTTTTTTAACAGTGAGATTCACATTATATCAAAGTAGTAAAATATTCTTGAATAAATGAAATCTTGTTTCTAAATTAGATCAGTCCAATGGGTGGGATTTTATTACAGGTCTCTATTTTTTAAATATATTTTTAATATAGTACTTATGAACATGCTTGGATTAGACTAAAATTTAAAATATCATTCTAAAATATCATGTAGTAGTTCCTGTAGTTTTATGCAACATTTTGTCTATAAAGATTATAATTGCTTGTCAGATGTTATGGTCTTGTGATTCAGTGGTTAAAGATCGATGTTGTTTGAAGAAAGGCTAAATGGATGGTAACATTTATTTACACACAGATACATAAGTAGATAGTAAATAAAGATGCATGTTTACCTTAGACTTTAGAGTAAGATACATTTTACTACTATTGATATCATAAAATCATGAACTGTAGTTTCTTAGGAAAACATATTGTAGTGGTCATGATTTATTCGTGTCTTCTTCTAAAGAACCATATTATGATTGTACATGTTGACCAAATTAAAAAATCTACATATGTAAATTTGAATAAAAATAATTTCATTATATAAACATGGGATTATTCAAAATACATTTCTCCTTTTGTATTCATCAAGTAGGATTTTATTTTCATATTGAACAAAGAGAGAACTCAATTATATGAGCACCATTTGTACTATTTTTAGAGCATTGTGAAACAATTGCTGTTAAGTTGGTGTTTTCCTCAATGTCTCATTCTATATCATTACTGCATTTAAGAAACAATGAAACACTTTTTACTATACAAAACTGTTCATGCAAAAGTTAAAGTCAAGTATGTGTATGATCAGTAACAAAAACTATCAAGGAGAACAAAGTGAAATTTCTATGTCCGTTTAAATATAAAATGTGTGTAATATGAAAAATATCTTAAGTGCCGTGTTCCTTTTAAATACTTCAGAATTCTTAATATTGTATCTGTTTGCATATGTAGTTTTTTTTGTTTCTGTTCTAAAAATTACATATATTAAAAACCATGTCCACTTTGTGAAAAAGGCATATCTATAAAATACAAAGAGCCACATGCAGCTTTTCTTCTGCAATTCCTTGTGCTTCTTTTAAATCCTCTTTTTAAACTCAGTGGAATCTCATTTTAATATTAATTGTAACATTTTGCACTAAGATAGTGCTTCTACTCTGAAGAAAGCCAAAGCACTTAGCAGTGAAAAATCAGCCATGAGCCAGGACAAATATGTGAGGAAGGACTCTATAAATGAAAAGCCAATTTAAACTAGGAAATGATTTGAATTCATACCCCTTTCCATCAGGCAACAGGAAAAGAACCAATTTCTCAACAACCCCAAGGGTTTGCAGCTGAAGAGAAAAGTAAATTCCACTGCTGGGGACCTTGCGGTTCAAAAGACATATGGGAAGGTAGGAAGAACAAGAATTATGCGCTAGACCTGTCTATGTGAAGCTGATAAAATTGGATTATAGCAAGCTAGGCATGGCCCGATTCATTCCAGGGAGCAAAACTTAGTAAGTGATACATTCCTGGGGACTGCATTCTGCTCAAGAAGCCCAGGAGTACAGCAGAAAACACATATACACACAGAACCCCCGCCACAAACACACACTATATTGTCCTTTTCTATTCTGTGTATAAATGGTAGTTATGGACACACTTCTTTGTGTCAGAAAGAACTTTGTTTAAATCCTTATTCAGTTCATTGCCAGCTTAAAGGCTCAAAGCCTTTATGCTTTCATGTGAAAAGGGAAGACAAGGACACATTTCTTTACAGACTGTGAAATTATAACAGTCTGTATAATTATATATTATAGTTATATAATTATAAACATTAAACATAAAACATAAACATAAAAAATATAGAATTATATAATTATAAACAGTAAGTTAATGTTTAATCATTAGAAGTATTCAGTGAATGATAAATATTATTAGTATACTAATGCAGATGTGGCTTTCAAATGACAAAAATAATATAATTTAGTAACAAGATTGATGTCCACTATTCAAGGGAAACAATGTCTCTAGTTTTGTTAGAAAATAAAGATTATTTTAAATAGTACCATGATCTTTTCTCTGTTATCATTTGTTTTTGTAAATTCATTACTTGGGATTTTTAAGTTGCCTTTATAAAAATCAAAACTCAGAGCTCCTTTTATTCCATGAAGTTCTTTTTTCCTGATAATTTTAAACACAAATTTTATTTTATATTAAATATAAACATTATTATATGCTATCACTTATTTTAAAGATAGCTTAAATTGTACATTCTTGTGTGATATCCTCAATAAAATAAGTACTCTCAACTTTTCCAAGAAATATTTAATACCAAAATACATTACCAATAGTAGGGAAAAATATACATATGTTAAGTCTGTGAATTAAGAATGGCTTGACACTAAGAGAAGTAGGATTTTGTTTGCTACTCTAAGTAAAATTTATTTAAAATAAATCACTCTAAATCTCTCACATATATCCTTAAGAACAGAATTATCCTTCCTTTCTTGATGTTTCTTTCTATCTGCAATAGAGTCTGAAAATCATTTTACCTTCCCATTATCCATTTTACGTTCTGTGATTTCTCCCTGCAACAATTCATCAGACTGCCTTGATTAATCTGATGATTTTATGTAACAATTGCATAAAACCTATGATAACTATGCTTGGACTTTACCTGTATTATCCAGTATTTGCCTGTTCACTCTGGAAGAAAAACTTGTTCTCTATGTATTTCATCATCTCATTTTTGTCTTATTTCCAACATATCTTACTCCTTCACGTATCCCCGTATTTACACACCATTTAGTCACTTTTAAATAACTAAGCATCATTTGCATTCAATATGAGACTCGTGATATTTATGGGAGCTGTTATTTTGGATCACAAAGTATGAACCATCTTCATGACAGCAGTCAATGCCAAATCTGACTTTACTTGGAAGCAGTATTAGTCCTTTGTTTCTCCTTATTTCAAAACACTAATTTCCAAAACAACAACAGTACCACAAAACGTTTTAGTAGTTACAGCAGTTATACTGACTTCCATACAAGCAGAAAGTTACATCTGACTTGTTAGATCTCAGTTTACTAACCAGCTCTTTCCCTCTGTGACTCTTAATCTTCTCAATTTCTGATGGTAAATCCATATTCACCAACTAAAGTGGTAGAGGAGCAAGTATAAAAAGTCTTGACTGGCACTCACATTTCTGACACATAGTAGCATGTAACCTGAAGAAATGTGAAGACCACGGTACACAAACACACGTTAGAATGAACCCCTGGATCTCTGAGGTGAGTGCAGCTAACTTATATAAACATATCTAGCAAAATGACTGTTGTCTCAAGATTAGCATACATTAAGGGACGTCTGGTGGATCAGTCAGTTAAGTGATGGACTCTTAATTTCGGCTCAGGTCATTATCTCAGGGTCATGGGATTGAGCTCCAAGTTGGTCTCGCTTCTCCGTGGGGAGTCTGCTTCTCCCTCTGCCCCTCCCCCTGCCTGTGCTCCTCTCTCTCTCAGATAAATAAAATCCCACATTGGTTCTCCATCCTCAACAGGGGATCTGCTTGAGATTCTCTCTTTCCCTCCCTCTGCCCTCTCCCCAACTCTCTCTCTTTCTCAAGTGGATAAATAAATATTTTTTTCAAAAAGGATTAGAAAACTTTAATGAAAAGTTTGCCATTTTTTCCTTGAGGTTTTACCTGGACAGCCATTACAGCTAAGTTCTTCATCTTCTGTGCTTTAGCCATGGGTTTCCAATGATTCACCAGATGATAGTAGTTAACATTAGATGGAAGATTATTCGACATTAGATGATTTTTATTTAAAAAATATTTTATTTATTTAAAGAGATAGAGCAAGGAGGAGGAGGGGAGGGGAAGTGGGAGAGGGAGAGAGAATCTCAAGCAGACTCCTTGCTGAGTGTGAAGTCTGATGACCTCATGACCTGAGCAGAAATCAAGAGTCAGATGCTTAAGTGACTGACCCATGCACCACGTAATTTTTTTCAGAGGTGTTCATGTTAGTTATATAACAAAATGTAGTGTGTGAAACTAATCTGTTTATCAAGGAAAATTCTAACTCAGCTTAAAATCAAGACTCCTATTTCCTGAAATATTTATAATCATAAAATACAATTTTATACGTAAAAGAAATTTCATAATATATTTAATGGTACAGATTAGAAAAAGATTAAATGAACACAACTGCCTTAAATTTCAGAATGTTTAAGGACAATATTTCACCAATACCAATTGGGTCCCAATTATATACTAGACTCTACTCAGTAAAAAGTGTCATAAGATCACTTTCGTGACATATATATATTTAAATGGCTATGCAGGTAAGGGGACTTTTTTTTTTTTAAAGATTTTATTTATTTCTTCGACAGAGACAGATCAGAAGTAGGCAGAGAGGAAGGCAGAGAGAGGAGGAAGCAGGCTCCCTGCTGAGCAGAGAGCCCGATGTGGGACTCGATCCCAAGACCCTGAGATCATGACCTGAGCTGAAGGCAGAGGCTTTAACCCACTGAGCCACCCAGGCCCCCCGGTAAGGGGACTTTTATTTAGAGGAATAGAAGTACTTGAAATAAACATTCAAACCTATTTTATACCTCCGTTTCCACTTTAGCAGTCATGTAAGATCTATTTAAATTGATACTTTCAAGAGACTTCTAGTTGTTACTATCTAGCAAGGTTATCAAAGAAGATAAGATCCACCTATTTGTTCATTTACTCCTTCACTTATTTATTTATTTAGGTTTGAGGATATTTGAGGTTATAATAATTCACTTATCTATACAACATCAAAGTGGAGGAGTTCCTAGTATTAATGTTTGTTATTAAGCTTTTCAGCTGTCTGGTAACTCAAGTGGTCTGTAGTTCAATACACTCTAATGCCAGATGGAATATCAGAAAATGTGTATGAGGCTTTAATTATCTGAAAACCCAAAATGAACCACTACTCATGATACCTGGGGATTTTAATGAAGAGCATACATATGTTCTTCTTGCTAATTGAAGATGAGCTTCATTTTAATGGATTTAATCTCCTGAGAATTTAAAACATAGAAAAGAATTGAAAAGAATTTAAAAAACCCAAAGTAAACTTTGCTAAAACTAGAAAATTGTTGAGAGTTTATATTTTTATGGCAAATGATTGTGTTGAATATGTAAAACATCTATGATAGAGGTTCAGGAAAGTAAGGTATTTGTTTTGTCACAGTTCTCAAATGAGTGAGACTCAAGCAAAATAGTAGCAATATATTTGAATAAGGTATTAGATCTACAGATTTAAAGTTGAGTATTAAACAGGTATTTTTAAAAAATGGGCTGTGAATAGTGCATTAATAATAGCTAGGTATTTGGAGGTAAAAAACTCTAAGGTATAGTTTCAAATAATTGAAAATTATTTTGTAAGTAGCCCTTAAAGTAATCATAACAACTTTAAAATAAGGAAAAAATGAGTGCTATTTGAAAAGTAAAAACAATACATCAAATTTGATAGGGAAAAATAATTTAAATGCACTTGAAATTCATAAATATGTGTAGTACTTCCAAAAATTATCATTGGGAGATATTAAAAGTTAACTTGAAATCACGTGATTCATTCAATGATGGGTCTATGTACACGTTGCCAGATGACCACCATATCAGTGGCTAATCCAGTCATTGCCTTGGGGACAGTAATGGAGAGAATGGTATGAGAATAACTGGAAATGTAAATACGAGTAATCCTGGAAAAGAAGGTGAGGCAGGGCAGAAGAGACTTTGTCAGAGGAAAAAGAAGTTAAAATCACATAAAAAGAAGTTTATGGTTCAAACATGCAGGATGGTATCGAATAGCCAGAGAGACTCAAATGAATATGAAAAGAAGTAGGGGGTGGGTATTACATAATTTTCCCTGGCACCACCCAAAGTAGACAGTGCAGTGCAAAGTAGACAGTGCAACCACCTGACAGGTATGTTGTTTATCTTGTACTAAATAACAATGTCATGACATTTTGATGTCATCATGCATTTACTTGAAGTCACTTTTAATATTCTGATTGCCTATTCACCAACAGCTAACTATGACCATCACCGATATGCTGACTGTGCTGGATACTTCTTTTTATTGCAAACTGATTTGTTCTTTTGTAAATTTATAAATTGTTCTCTCTAGATAACACAAGTGCACCCTCTGAATCTGCTCAACTCTGGGCCCCAGTGATATCAATTTTCTTACCTGAAGTTTTGGATTGAGAAAATGGCCATAGTTGGAAATGGTTTTACCAAGACAATGCTGCCTCAGGAGTCCATATGTGAGTGCCCATATGGCCTCGACCAGGGGAGAGGCTGAATAACAATCAAGTTACTATCTTTGCTCTGGAAGAATGTCATTCCCATCAAGACATTTTGTTTTGAGCCTACTTGTTCCAAAGCATTTCTACTTTTAATACACCAAAGTGTATCATTCACTCAAATTTCAATTTTGCTGATGAAAATATGAGAAACCTCCTGTGGTTTAGAACTATCTGCATGTTAGAACTAAATTAGTGCTTTCTAGAAATAAAAAGAGATAATTCATTGATTTTAATATAATTCTAGAACACAGAGCATGTTTTTCAAGTGATGGCACACTTTACTCTTAGGCAATAGTTTAGAGGACCTCTGTTCAAGTCACTGAATACTGCATTATATCTCTAAGGTTTTCATTTACTCATGGTGGCATACAGTGATCAGGTGGGAGGGACCCAAGACCTGGCATGAGTCACCAAAAAAGAAAAGAAAATTTCACCTGGCAAGTGAGACATAGTATTTATATGGCATAATAAATAAGAAGCCATGGGACCCCCAAACTGGAAAGGATTATGTCAACAGATATGAGGATAAGGAAGCAGAAATACCAGATATTGTAGAGCCAACAGTAGTTAACTCTGCTTAAACTCAAGAGAAATAACAGAAAATGTCAGTTAAAACTTTTTCATATTTTTTGTTATGTGATAATGAGGCTGGGAGTTCACCAACTCCATGTCCCAAGCCTCCTTGCTGACTGTTTGACAGTTTGGTTCTACTAATAGATAGCACTGGTGGGAGAACAGAGAGCAGGAGAAAGGGAGAAGAAGGTTCCAGACTGAGTCTGAGCCCCAGGCAGGCCCCTCAATGGTAAATAATTGTTCATGTCCTAGTGGGTACCCTTACTGCTTCTAGCATCAGCCTTGTAGGAAAACCTCTTGAGGAATCACAGTCTCTGAAATCACTTTTCTTTTGTCTCCTACCAGTCTTAAGGGCAATAATTGCTTCCTATAATTATTATACACTGGATAACATTATAGTTCACTTTTTTTTTTTTTTTTTGGTCATTTAACCTTCTTCTTTTTTTTTTTTTTAAGATTTTATTTATTTATTTGACAGACAGAGATTACAAGTAGGCAGAGAGGCAGGCAGAGAGAGGAGGAAGCAGGCTCCCTGCTGAGCAGAGAGCCCGATGTGGGGCTCGATCCCAGAACCCTGGGATCATGACCTGAGCTGAAGGCAGAGGCTTTAACCCACTGAGCCACCCAGGCGCCCCTGTCATTTAACCTTCTAACACTAGTGTGGTCTTTGATAGAAATATCTTTTAAAGTTTCTATTTTTTAATTAATTTATTTTTTTATTTTGTTATGTTAGACACTTATACAGTACAGCATTAGTTTTTGATGTAGTGTTCCACGATTCATTGTTTGCATGTAATACCCAGTGCTCCATGCAATATGTGCCCTCTATATTACCCACCACCAGGCTCATCCATCCCCCACTTCCTTCCTTCTAAAACCCTCACTTTGTTTCCTGGAGTCCACAGTTTCTCAGGTTCATCTCTCCCTCTGATTCTCCCCCTTTCTTTGTTCTTTTTCTCTTAATGTCATATGTTTCACAAATAAGTGAAACCATATGATAATTGGCTTTCTCTGCTTGATTTATTTCACTTAGCATAATCTTCTCCAGTCCCATCCATGTTGATACAAAAGTTCGGTATTCATCCTTTCTGATTACTGAGTAATATTCTACTGTGTACCACATCTTCTGTATTCATTTGTCTGTTAAAGAGTATCTTGGCTCTTTCCACAATTTGGCTATTGTGGACATTGCTGCTATGAACATTGGGGTGCATATGGCCCTTCTTTTTCACTGCATCTGTATCCTTGGTGTTAATACTCAGTAGTGCAACGCTGGGTCATAAGGTAGCTCTATTTTTAATTTTTTGAGGAACCTCCACACTGTTTTCCAAAGTGGCCACACCAACTTGCATTCCCACCAACAGTGTAAGAGGGTTCCCCTTCCTCCACAACCTCTCCAACACTTGTTTCTTGCGTTGTTAAGCTATATACAGAAGAATGAAACTCTACCATCCCCTTACACTATACACAAAGGTAAGCTCAAAATGGATGAAAGACCTCAGTGTGAGACAGGAATCCATCAAAAACCTAGAGAAGAACATAGTCAGTAACCTCTTTAACATCAACCACAGCAACTTCTTTCAATACATGTCTCCAAAGGCAGGGGAACCAAAAGTAAAAAGGAACATTTGGGACTTCATCAAGATTAAAAGCTTCTGAACAGCAGAGGGAACAGTCAACAAAACAAAGAGGCAACCCAGAGGATGGGAGAAGATATTTGCAAATGACACTACAGACAAAGGACTGATACCCAAGATCTATAAAGGACTCCTCAAACTCAACACCCAAAAAAGCAAATAATCAAGTCAAAAAATGTGCAGAAGACATGAACAGACACTTCTCCAAAGAAGACATACAAATGACTAACAGACACATGAAAAAATGTTCATCATCTCTAGCCATCAGGGAGATTCAAATCAAAACCACATTGAGATACCAGTTTCTATTTTCTTAAGAGATCCTTTTTTTTTTTAAAGATTTTATTTATTTATTTGACACAGAGAGAGAGAGAGAGAGAGATCACAAGT